>NW_022436982.1:4169603-4360565 GCF_009761245.1 Sapajus apella
CTTCTGAAACTATTCCAAACAATACAAAAAGAGGGAATTCTTCCCAAATCATTTTATGAGACCAACATCATCCTGATTCCAAAACCCGGCAGAGACTCAACAAGAAAAGAAAACTTCAGGCCAATATCCATGATGAACATAGATGCAAAAATCTCTTATAAAATACTGACAAGCCGATTGTAACAGCACATCAAAAAGCTTATCCACCATGATCAAGTAGGCTTCATCCCAGGGATGCAAGGCTGGTTCAATATACACAAGTCTATAAACATAATTCACCATACAAACAGAACCAAAGACAAAAACCACATGATTATCTCAGAGAAGGCCTTTGATAAAATTCAACAGCTCTTTATGCCAAAAACTCCCAATAAGCTAGGTACTGACGGAACATATGTCAAAATAATAAAAGCTATTTACGACAAACCAACAGCCAATATCATACTGAATGGGCAAAAACTGGAAACATTCCCCTTAAAATGTGGCACTAGACAAGGATGCCCTCTCTCACCACTCCTATTCAATATAGTACTAGAAGTTCTAGCCAGAGCAATCAGGCAAGACAAAGAAATAAAGGGTATTCGAATAGTAAAGGAGGAAGTCAAATTATCTCTATTTGCAGACGACATGATTGTATATCTAGAAGTCCCCATCGTCTCAGCCCCAAATCTCCTGAGACTGATAAGCAAGTTCAGCAAAGTCTCAGGATACAAAATCAATGTGCAAAAATCACATGCATTCCTATACACCAATAACAGACTTAAAGAGAGCCAAATCAAGAACAAACTTCCATTCACAATTGGCACAAAGAAAATAAAATACCTAGGAATACAACTAACAAGGAATGTAAAGGACCTCTTCAAGGAGAATTACAAGCCACTGCTCAAAGAAATAAGAGAGGACACAAACAGATGGAGAAACATTCCATGTTCATGGTTAGGAAGAATGAATATCGTGAAAATGGCCATACTGCCCAAAGTAATTTACACATTCAATGCTATCCCCATCAAGCTACCCATGACCTTCTTCGCAGAACTGGAAAAAACCACCTTAAACTTCATATGGAACCAAAAGAGAGCCCGCATAGCCAAGTCAATTCTAAGCAAAAAGAACAAAGCGGGAGGCATCACGCTACCAGACTTCAAACTATACTACAAGGCTACAGTAGCCAAAACAGCATGGTACTGGTACCAAAACAGAGATATAGACCAATGCAACAGAACAGATGTCTCGGATGCAATGCAACGTATCTACAACCATCTGATCTTTGACAAACCAGACAAAAACAAGCAATGGGGAAAGGATTCCCTGTTTAATAAATGGTGTTGGGAAAACTGGCTAGCCATGTGCAGAAAGCAGAAACTGGACCCCTTCCTGACACCTTACACTAAAATTAACTCCAGATGAATTAAAGACTTAAACATAAGACCTAACACCATAAAAACCCTAGAAGAAAATCTAGGCAAAACCATTCAGGACATAGGTGTAGGCAATGACTTCATGACCAAAACACCAAAAGCATTGACAACAAAAGCCAAAATAGACAAAAGGGACCTAATCAAACTCTACAGCTTCTGCACAGCAAAAGAAACAGTCATTAGAGTGAATCGGCAACCAACAGAATGGGAAAAAATGTTTGCAGTTTACCCATGTGACAAAGGGCTGATATCCAGAATTTACAAAGAACTGAAAGAGATTTACAAGAAAAAAAATAACAAGCCCATTCAAAAGTGGGCAAAGGATATGAACAGATACTTTACAAAAGAAGACATACATGATGCCAACAAACATATGAAAAAATGCTCATCATCACTGGTCATCAGAGAAATGCAAATCAAAACAACATTGATATATCATCTCACGCCAGTTAGAATGGCGATCATTAAAAAATCTGGAGACAACAGATGCTGGAGAGGATGTGGAGAAATAGGAACACTATTACACTGTTGGTGGGAGTGTAAATTAGTTCAACCATTGTGGAAGACAATGTGGCGATTCCTCGAGGACCCAGAAATAGAAATTCCATTTGACCCAGCAATCCCATTACTGGGTATATATCCAAAGGATTATAAATCGTTCTACTATAAGGACACGTGCACATGAACGTTCATTGCAGCACTGTTTACAATAGCAAAGACCTGGAAGCAACCCAAATGCCCATGGATCATAGACTGGAAAGGGAAAATGTGGCATATACACACCATGGAATATTATGCAGCCATCAAAACGAAGAGTTTGTGTCCTTTGTAGGGACATGGATGAACCTGGAAACCATCATTCTTAGCAAACTGACAGAAGAGCAGAAGATCAAACACCGCATGTTCTCACTCATAGGTGGGTGTTGAACAAGGAGAACACATGTACACAGGGAGGGGAGCACTACACACTAGGGTCAGTTGGCGGAAGTAGGGGAGGGATGGTTGGGGGTGGGGAGCTGGGGAGAGATAGCAAGGGGAGAGATGCCAGATGTAGGTGATGGGGAGGAAGTCAGCAAATCACACTGTCACGTGTGTACCTATGCAACAATCTTGCATGTTCTTCACATGTACCCCCAAACCTAAAATGAAATAAAATAAATAAATTGAAAAAAAAAAAAAAGACCTAACACCATAAAAGCCCTAGAAGAAAACCTAGGCAAAACCATTCAGGACATAGGCATAGGCAACAACATCATGACTAAAACACCAAAAGCACCGGCAACAAAAGCCAAAATCGACTAATGGGATCTAATTAAACTCCAGAGCTTCTGTACAGCAAAAGAAATAATCATGAGAATGAACCAGAAATCAACAGAATGGGCAAAAATTTTTGAAATCTACCCACTCTGACAAAGGGCTAGTATCCAGAATCTACAAAGAACTAAAACAAATTCACAAGAAAAAAACCAAACCCATCCGAAAGAGGGAAAAGGATATGAACAGACTCTTTTCAAAGGAAGACATATATGAGGCCAACAAACATATCAAAAAATGCTCATCATTACTGGTCATTAGAGAAATGTAAATCAAAACCACATTGAGTTACCATCTTACCTCAGTTAGAATGGTGATCATTACAAAATCTGGAGACAACAGATGCTGGAGAGGATGTGGAGAAATAGGAACACTTTTACACCGTTGGTGGGAGTGTAAATTAGTTCAACCATTGTGGAAGACGGTGTAGCACTTCCTCAAAGACCTATAAATAGAAATACCATTTGACCCAGCAATCCCATTACTGAGTATATATCCAAAGGATTATAAATTGTTCTATTATAAAGACGCATGCACACGTATGTTCATTGAGGCACTGTTAACAATAGCAAAGACCTGGAATAAACCCAAATGCCCACTGATGATAGACTGGAAAAGAAAAATGTGGCATGTATACACCATGGAATACTACACAGCTGTAAAAAAACGATGAGTTTGTGTCCTTTGTAGGCACATAGATGAATCTGGAAACCATCATTTTCAGCAAACTGACACAAGAACAGAAAATGAAACATCGCATGTTCTCACTCATAGGTGAGTGTTGAACAATGAGAACACATGGACACAGGGAGGGGAGCATCACACACTAGGGTCTGTTGAAGGGGACCAAGGGAGGGACAGCAGTCGGGGGTAGGGAAGTTGGGGAGGGATGACATGGGGAGAAATGCCAGATGTAGATGATGGGGGGATGGAGGCAGCAGACCACATTGCCATGTGTGTACCTATGCAAAAATCCTGTATGATCTGCACATGTACCCCAGAAGATAAAGTACATTTAAAAATAAATAAATAAAATTTTTAATTTCCCTGAGACCCAACTTGCTGTTCGTCTCTTTTCTTTCATTCTCCCTTTAAAACACCCATTCATTTCTGCACCAATCAAAGCCGAGTTTAGTTCATGCTAAACTATTTTTACCTATCGTTTTAGTTCTTACTAATTAAAATACTTATTAATATTAATAGTAATAGTCCAGTTTTGTTTATCTTTGACACTCCCCTCTTCCTTTACTGAAATAATTATAGATTACATACATAATTTCAGAAGTGAACCAGTTGTACAGATGCAATTTCCACGCTTGATCTTACCCAAAAATCAAAAAGCAATAGATTCAATTTCCATAATTAATACTTATTACTTATGCCAATACTTACAACAATAAGTATAACCCCGATTTATTTAAGATTTACTATGTTTTAGGCAGTCTGATATCTGCTTTACATTCAGTCTCTCACTGGTGTTCCCAATTCTGAAAGGTATTTACTATTGACATATACAGTGTTACAGATGAGAAAATTGGCAAAATGAAACTATAAATCAAATTTTTTGAAAAATTAAGTTGGCTTTGGAAAGATTATTTTTCTTAAATGAACTGACAGGCTCAAATCACGAAAGTTTGACTACGTTTTTTTTTCAGTGCAGAAAAATAGAAAAATATATTTTCTAAATGAGTCCTTTAGTTTTTAAATACTGTCCTAGTGGGTTAACTTGATCATCTATCTTTTGAATCAAAGGGAGTTTACAAAACTAATTTTCAAGGAATATGCATGGGTTCTAATTCAAAAGACTTAACAGATGATTCTAAATACCATTTTTAAAGTTCCATTTTTTTTTTTTTTTTTTTTAGACAGGGTCTCACTCGGTTGCTCGGAGAGGAGCAAAGTGGTTCCATCTCAGCTCGACACAATCTTAACCTCCCAGGCTCAAGTGATTCTTCTGCCTCAGCCTCTCAAGTAGCTGGGATTACAGGCATGTGCCACTACCACCAGGTAATTTTTTTCTTTTTCTTCTTTTTTTAATTGTACTTTAGGTTCTAGGGTACATGTGCAGATCATGCAAGGTTGTTGCATAGGTACATACATAACAAGGTGGTTTGCTGTCTCCATTCCCCTTTCATCTACATCCATTATTTCTCCACACAGTGTCCCTCCCCACCCCCCCCCACCCCCCCCTTACCCCCCACCAGCTGGCCCCAGTGTGTGATGCTCCTCTCCCTGTGTCCACATGTTCTCATTGTTCAACACCCACCTATGAGTGAGAACATGCAGCGTTTGGTTTTCTGTTCTTGTGTCAGTTCGCTAAGAATGATGGTTTCCAGATTCATACAAGTCCCTACAAAGGACATGAAATAATTGTTTTTTATGGCTGCATAGTATTCCATGGTGTGTATGTGCCACATTTTCTTTATCCAGTCTATCATTGATGGGTATTTGGGTTGGTTCTGGGTCTTTGCTATTGTACACAGTGCTGCCATGAAGATCAACAAAATAGACGGACCACTAGCCAGACAAATAAAAAAGAAAAATCGAAGAATCAAATAGATGCAATAAAAAACGATAAAGGGGATATCACCACTGATTCCACAGAAATACAAATCACCAACAGAGATTAGTACAAACAACTCTATGCACACAAATCAGTAAATGTGGAAGAAATGGATTAATTCCTGGACACTTGCACTCTCCTAAGACTAAACCAGGAGGAAGTTGAAACCCTGAATAGACCAATAACAAGGGTTGGAGTTGAGGCACCAATCGATAGCCTACCAACTAAAAAAAGTCCATGTCCAGATGTGTTTACAGCCGAATTCTACCAGATGTACGAAGAGGAGCTGGTTCCATTCCTTCTAAAACTATTCCAAACAATTCAGAAAGAGGGAATCCTCCCTACCTCATTTTATGAGACCAGCATCATCCTGATACCAAAACCTGGCAGAAACGCAACTAAAAAAGAAAACTTCAGGATAATTTTTGGATTTTTAACAGAGACGAGGTTTCACCATGTTGGCCAGGCTGGTCTTGAACTCCTGACCTCAAATAATCTACCCACATTAGCCTCCCAAAGTGCTGAGATTACAGGCATGAGCCACCACACCCAGCCTAATATTCTAGTTTCTACAGCACATTTCACATTCAATTATTAGGCATTTTTAAATTCTTAGGAAATCTTTGACCACAGTGCATTTAATAAAATGAATTAGAAAAAATACAGTATATAGGCCTGGTGCAGTGACTCATGCCAGTGATTCTAGAACTTTGGGAGGCTGAGGCAGGAGGCAGGTGGATGGATCGTTCAAGCTCATGAGTTCAAGACCAGCCAGGGCAACATGGCAAAAGCCCCTCTCTACTAAAAATATAAAAATCATCCGGGCGTAGTGACACGTGCTTGTAGTCCTAGTTACTTGGGATGCTGAGGTGGGAGGATAGTTTGAGCCTGGGAGGCTGAAGTTTCATAGCCAAGATCATGCCACTGCACTCTAGCATGGGCAACAGAGCAAGACTCTGTCAAAAAAAAAAAAAAAAGAAAAAGAAAAAATATAAAAAGAGAGAAAGCCTATAAAATGATAAACAAACAGGCTTAAAATATGCAATGAAAATTCCACATACACTTTAGCCTGAAAATTAATCTACCTCAGTAATGACTACCAAGGTTTTATCAAGGTTCTTAAGAGGAAATTGGGAGTAATGTACTGGCAAACATCTGGAGATCCCGTAGTCCCACATAGAATAGTAAATGTACCCAGTATTTTTTTTTCCTGCTTGCCTGAGTCTATATTTCTGCTTTAAAGGCTCTTTATTTCAGAGACCAGTAATAGTTTATATTTATTGTTAATATTATACCAGGAAAATAACAAATATTTAATAATTATTATTATATTTTGCCTTCACAATAAACAATAAAATGTCACAAAACAACATTAAGGATGTTACATAATTTATTGATAGCCAGTGACAGCACAGTGATTCAGCTCAAGCCAAGCTTCCTCTGATTCTAGCGTCCTGACAACGGTTCAGTACAGCCTCCTAGTTGTATGTCTGGTGCCATTAGTTTCTGATCTTTCTAATTCCTATTTAGACCCTTAGAGAACTACTCCCTCTCTATGAGTGATGTCTTCTGTTTTGTTTCCTTCCCTCCGTCTTCCAACAACGCATCCCTGTGAATGAGTCTTAACGTGTTTAGTTTACCAACAAAAAATGAAAAAAAAAATAAATAAATAAAACGTTTAGAATCAAGAGAATTCAGTTGCTAGCATGTCCCATTTTCAGATAATACACAGCATAACATTAAGCCTGATATTTCACGTTTTGTTATTTCCAGAAATGATGATTGAAAATCTGCAAGCTGCGTATTTAGACAAAATTAATGTTTCTCAAACTGACAGTGGCTGTAATGGAAATAATAATAAATGCACCATTCCCAAATGCGTTGGCTTTGTACCAATGGAAGACAAGGCTCAATAAAATTGTTTCTTGTCACATCGCTTATGAAGAAAAATGCTCACAACTACAAAGCAATCTTATTCTGTAGTCTTTTGTAAATGTAGCAAAAAGTATCTAACTTTTTTTTTAGAAGTACAGGATTTGGAATGAACAAAAATCTTAAAAAGATATGTTGGGAAAGCTGGCTAGCCATGTGCAGAAAGCAGAAACTGGACCCCTTCCTGACACCTTACACTAAAATTAACTCAAGATGGATTAAAGACTTAAACATAAGACCTAACACCATAAAAACCCTAGAAGAAAATCTAGGCAAAACCATTCAGAACATAGGTGTAGGCAAGGATTTCATGACTAAAACACCAAAAGCATTGACAACAAAAGCCAAAATAGACAAATGGGACCTAATCAAACTCCACAGCTTCTGCACAGCAAAAGAAACAATCATTAGAGTGAATCGGCAACCAACAGAATGGGAAAAAATTTTTGCAGTTTACCCATCTGACAAAGGGCTGATATCCAAAATTTACAAAGAACTAAAACAGATTTACAAGAAAAAAACTAACAAGCCCATTCAAAAGTGGGCAAAGGATATGAACAGACACTTTACAAAAGAAGACATACGTGAGGCCAACAAACATATGAAAAAATGCTCATCATCACTGGTCATCAGAGAAATGCAAATCAAAACTACATTGAGATACCATCTCACGCCAGTTAGAATGGCGATCATTAAAAAATCTGGAGACAACAGATGCTGGAGAGGATGTGGAGAAATAGGAACAATTTTACATTGTTGGTGGGAGTGTAAATTAGTTCAACCATTGTGGAAGACAGTGTGGAGATTCCTCAAGGACACAGAAATAGAAATTCCATTTGACCCAGCAATCCCATTACTGGGTATATATCCAAAGGATTACAAATCGTTCTACTATAAGGACACATGCACACGAATGTTCATTGCAGCACTGTTTACAATAGCAAAGACCTGGAACCAACCCAAATGCCCATCGACGATAGACTGGATAGGGAAAATGTGGCACATATACACCATGGAATATTATGCAGCCATCAAAAACGATGAGTTTGTGTCCTTTGTAGGGACATGGATGAACCTGGAAACCATCATTCTCAGCAAACTGACAGAAGAGCAGAAGATCAAACACCGCATGTTCTCACTCATAGGCGGGTGTTGAACAATGAGAACACGTGGACACAGGGAGGGGAGCACTACACACTGGGGTCAGTTGGGGGGAAATAGGGGAGGGACGGTGGGGGGTGGGAAGCTGGGGAGAGATAGCAAGGGGAGAAATGCCAGATGTAGGTGATGGGGAGGAAGGCAGCAAATCACACTGCCACGTGTGTTACTATGCAACAATTTTGCATGTTCTTCACATGTACCCCAAAACCTAAAATGCAATAAAATAAATAAATGGGGGAAAAAAAATTAAAAAAAATAAAAAATAAAATAAAATAAAATAAATAAAAAAAAGATATAATATTTCTCTCATAGATTGTGAGAGAGAAGGTACATACTAATAAACACCAAATAGTTCTTTATTGTATATTAAATTAAGTTTTGGAATAATAATTGTTCCTTGGCCTCATACACAATGGGAATTTAGTTCAAATTAGCTTTGCACAGTTTTCTAAAATTATACGTCCTATACACCTTTCATTAGGCTTGAACAATTAGCACTTGTAAATTACCCTCTTATATCTGCACTTTTTATTCCCTTGAACAAATAAGTGTACTACATCAAAATGAAATTATGCAAAAACCTAAATAAAAGGGTAGAGAAATACTAAACATGGATTATATAGTCCCTTCTTAAGTGTTTATTCCCTTAAATGCAAAAGTTTTATTAATTTTCTAATTATTAATGTTGCTTTAACATAACCTGGGAACAAATTATACATATTATAGAAATTATAAATATATATACACACATATAATGTTAGGCAATTATATAAATTACGTCTTGATACAACACAGGTAATAGCTAATTATATAAATTACATCTGAGAGAGGGGGAGAGAGAGAGAGAGAGTGAGAGTGTGTGTGAGTGTGTGTGTGTGTGTGTGTGTGTGTGTGTGTGTTTAGTATTCAAACCTGAGATTAAAGCTTGGGATCATCTTGAAGCTAATTAATATCTACATCTTACTCAAATGTCTTGAGAGATGTTAAGAGAGAGTTGTTCACTTATCTCCAAAATCTAGTGCAGCACTTGATATTACTATCTTGTGTTATTGTCATCTAGTTTGTTCTCCTAAAACTGTTAAATTTGTGATTTTTCATTAATTTTGTACAACTAAATCTAATTATTGCATTTTATTTCTCACCTTTTATGAGATCTTGTAAACTACTTCTCTTAAAACTCTGACCTCAAGTAAGTCTGCACTACTACAGATCTCCAATTTCTTTTCTACAGTTTTCTTTCCCCGGTTTTGTTCCCCAAGTATTCAATTATGCTGTTCCAATATTTTAATTTTATCTATTTTCTAAAATGTACACATATTCTTTGTGTTGCCATGGCTTTTTGAAGGTTTCAACAAATACCTATAGTCATAGTTTTCTATACCAAAAAAAAAGTGTAGAAAAATTATAGTTGCAGAAGACAGTGGTCTTAAACAACTCTGGTTAAAATATTATACCATTAGTGATTTTACAAAGAAATATGACTGTGCACACATATATCAAGGGCTATTACCGTGGTCTAGGAAGAAGCCTGTGGAAACACAGGATTCAGAAAGTTAAGCTACATTTACTTAATCATATAACATCATATACTTCCCCTGCCTCTCCTTTTCCAGTTAATGTTCTACGTTTCTTCTACAATACACGGCTTAAATAAATCTCTTTACCCCTTACTCTTCAAATACTATCATGCAAAAACAAAATGAACCACAACAGAGCCTTTAAAATTTATTTCAAATAATATTTAAACACTTTGTTATAAATCTAGAGTTTTCCCCTACTAAATTATTAAAATTAAGACAACAGTACAAATCAACTCATATGTTTGGAGACCTGGCTGTTAAATAGTTACCAGCATGGCACTATCAATATATTTTTTCCTAAGAAAAAATAGGTAAATTGTAAAACTCAGCATGGGAAGGGTAATACCATCCACATGTATCTCAAGCAAAATACAATTTTCTTTCAATATGTTAATATGCATTTCCAGAATACATTAATTACATTAATATACAATTAAATCTCATTTTATCTAAGTTGATGTGATTAATTAGGCGTGATTAACTTAATTTAATGTAGTAAATTTAGTTAACTACATTAATATGCATTTCAGGTACAGTTTGATTCAGCACTCAATTCACATGACCAAACCATGGGTTCTCCGTCTCCATTTTCTTTTTTGGTTTTTGTTTTTGTTGTTTTAACCGTATTTTTATCAAGTAGTTTCTCTCCTTTGGGTCTCAAGGTGGTTTTCAGCAGTTCTTATTAACTTATTTTCATCAGAGAGAGAATTTTATACGGAGATTATATCTTGGGCTCCACTCAGGTTTGAAAAAAACGTATATTTTTAAATGAATGCCTCTGTTCATTAGGTTGGGATTATATTGATTAAATTTGGTAAGAGTTATATTGCCTGTCATAAATGCAAGAAATCAATTTCCATCAAAAGACAGATATTTTAGTGAAACAGATAGCACATGAATAAACTCTACTGCTGCATTAAATATAATAATTATATTTATATAGCTCTTACTTAAGTGAGGGAGGCAAATTGTTAAAAACTAGATTGATGCTCGAGTTGACAAGATGAGATTTAAAAGAAAAATTATTTTTAAAAAAAGAAATAATAAAAACAAGACTAACCATCTCAAAATCACAAACATACTAGGAGCCTTCACGCAATGTATTATGTAATAGCCCTTGTCAAATCAACTTTTTGTCAGAAAAATAAGTAAGGTGTAAGTAGTTTATAGTATGTAAATAGAAAACATAGGGAGGGTTTACAGAGGAATGCATATTTTAATGATCTTATTGTTACCTATGTTCAACTGTTGCATTAGTATTAAAACTTTATTATTGACTGTAGCTTAACCTCTCTATACTTTCCAGTATGAAGGAATTTTTCTTGACACCATTAGAATTCAAGTAGACACTGCTACTAGGAATGAAAAATCAATACAAGTACATAATGTCATTTGAGTTACCTTAAATTGCAAAGTCCTCTACTCAGATTTAAGGTTAGGAAAACGGATGAGATATTCAGTTTTTATCAATCTGCTTTGGAATGAGGTGAAGAATAAAGGAAAGGGTTAGGTCCCAGCCACACGCTGAGAAGTCATTCCAAATTATAATTTCATTATGAGTTATGGGTATGATAAAATTCATTGTGCAATTCTTACAATGTCAAAGACAGCTTTGGAGCATTTTGGACTATCAGGTCGGTAAAAATGTCTTCTAGAAAACGGCCTCACATTTTCACATTTGTATTGTATGTTGCACATCATTTGAAGATGAATCTATTTAAATGCAAATGTACAATCACAAAGCAGTGAAACTAAATTATATGCAAACAAAGCTAGTTGAAGAAATTCAGTAGTTAAGCATTTTTCAATCAAATTCAAAGGAAGATTTGTTTCCTTTCAAAAACCACTACTTAGCAAAGTTTAAACATGCCTTTTCAGAATTGTTATTGAATTATATTAACTAATATGCCTATAGCATATTATAGTTATATTTTGTGCAAGTTCTCATGCATTTGACATATTTTATATTCCAGGCATTCTCTAATAGGAGAAAGCCTATTCTGTTAAATCCTTTTTATTCATGTTATTTTTAAGGATGCTGTATAGCGCAAAAAAAAAAAAAAAAAAAAAAAAGGAAGGAATTTTGGTAGCTTTAAACAAGACATATCAATTTCCAGTCAGACGCATTATTTTGTCCAATGCTATAGTAAATTAAATGAGATAGATATTTTAAAAATCTCTAAAAAAGAGATAAAAGGAAAGACCAATATTTAGCATTATGAGGATATAAAGATATGATATATAAAAGGAGATAAAATATTGCAAGTAATTGAAATGAAAATGATCTAATGTGTATTAAATGAATAGCCATACAATCATTGCCTTTGAGTTTCCAAAGTGAGAAAAAATATATTTGATAAGAATGCAGTGTCCTTAAAAATTATATTTACTAATTAAGATCATAATTATTTCTGAATTAGCATATATAACTCAATGAATACTTATGGAATAACTGAATAAAAATTAATAATATGATGACAACTAACATTTATTGTAAAATATGTGCTACTGGGAAACTATTATGGAACTCTTGTAAGTATGAATTCAGTTTTTGAATAGATTTAAGTTTATTCAGTCTATTCTCCTTGAATATGCTGTAGTAGTTGCTGTCTTTCAAGAAACCTATCCACTTCATCTACAGCCTAGAATGTACTGCATACAGTTTTTCTTAATACTATCTTATTATACATTTAACATCTTTAAGAGCTGATATGATGACTACTCATTATTCCTGATATCAGTAATATTTATCTTCTCATTCACTTTTTAAATTGAATTTCTTAATATCTTCAAAGTACCAACTTTTGCTTTTGTTTATTTATTACGTTTATGCTCTGGTCTTACTTCTTTTTTCACACTAGCTTTGAGTTTATTTTAGCGTTATTGTTGTTGTTTTGATGTCTTCAGGCAGGCTTTTAGACTATTCAAAGTTTTGATTATTACCTACTAAGAACAATTAATACAACATTTCCCATAATGATATATCATGCTTGTATTTTTATTTATTTAATATATTTTCTAATTGCCATTGTTATTTCTCCTGCAATCAATATTTTATTTAGAAATAAGTTGTTTAATTGTGAAATATTTGGGATTTTTCAGATATTTCAAATTAATTTCAGATAAGATGTTGTATGTATAATTTCTTCAAAATATTCATCTATAACCTTCACACAATTGTCATCTAATCCAAGCTGACATTTTTGCAAAAAACTAAGAAAAATATTATAAAATGTATATAAAAATTCAAATGGCATAGAACAGGCAAATGATCTTGAAAAGCAAACACAAACTTGAAGATACACTGAGTTCAAAATTTACAATAAATCTATATTGATCAAGACAGTAGGTGTTTATGAAAGGATGGAAAAGAATGACAGATCCCCATATATACAGTCAGTTGATTTTCAGCAAAAGTACAAAGGCAATTTAACAGAGATTGGATACTCTTTTCAATATGTGTGCTCGTAAAATTGGACGTCCATACTTTTATGAATAAATGAACCATGACAGGGCACGGTGGCTCACGCCTGTAACCCCAGCATGTTGGGAGGCCTAGGCAGGCAGATCATGAGGTCAGGAGTTTGAAACGAGCCTGGTCAACATACTGAAACCCCGTTCTACTAAAAAAATACACAAAACTAGCTGGGCATAGTGATGGGCGCCTGTAATCCCAGCTACTCAGAGGGTGAGGCAGGAAAATGGCTTGAACTCTGGAGGTGGAGGTTGCAGTGAGCCAAGATCAAGCCACTGCACTCCAGCCTGGGTGACAGTGCAAGACTGTGTCTCTACATAAATAAACAAACAAACAAACCTTGACCCAATAAACAAATATTAACTTTAAAGGCATTGCATTGCTAACTATAAGAGCTAAAACAAAACTCTTAGAATAAAACATAGGAGAAAATACTTAACGACCTTTGGTTAGGCAAATTTTTTCAGATAGGACATACAAAAATACATGTACCATAAGAGGAAAAAATAACAACTTTTTCTCTTTAAAAGCCACTGCTAAGAAAACACAAAGGTAAAACGGACTGTGAAAAAATATTCAAAATACATACATCTAATATGTATTTATATATGTAACATTAATATTAATATTTGAATATTAATACATATATCTAATAAAGGACTCTAATATATATGTATTCATAAATAGAAATCTTATATAAAAATATATATAACATAAAAATATATATCTTACATTTGAATATATATATCTTATATATGCATGTGCCAGAAAGATAACTGTTACAACTCAATAAGGCAGCCCTGTAAAAGCAAGCAAAATATTTTAACAGTGACTTCACATAAAAAAAAATACATAAAAGGAAAATAAGCCAAATCAGCACATAAAAAGATGCTGAACATGATTAGCAATAAGGTAATAGAATGACATATTCCTAATCATGTATAGAATAGCTAAAATTAAGAGTAGGTGGAAAATATCTAGTTGTCAAGAATGTGAAACAGATCTCTCATACATTGAGACTGGCAATCTAAAATGGCATAGCCACTTTAAACATATGAAGAGCAGTTGTTTAATAAAGTTATATATATACTTATAAAGGTAAACATAGCTTGACCTATGACACAGCAATCCCATTCTTAGAAATTTACTCAAGTGAAATGAAAGAATGTGCTACAGAAGAATGTATACTTTAATATTTAAAGTAGCTTTATTTATAGTGAATATCCATCAACTGGTGAAAAGATTAACACATATGGTATATCAATACTCACTCCTAAAAAGAAAAAAAATTACTATTAAATACAAAACTGAATGAATCTCATAAACACTGTGGCAAATGAAAGAAGCCAGACAAGAAAGGCTGTAAAATTCCATGTACATAAAATTATGGAAAAGTACTAACTAAAGTGATAGAAAACATATCAGTGGTTGTCAGTGCTCTGGGGTGAGGGAGAAGTTTGACTAAAAGGGGAGAATGAGAGAATTTTGGGACCTATCCTACCTGATACAACATCAAGACAACAATAAAAATGAAAAGGAAGTGAATGAAAATTCTATATCACAAACGTAGTGATTTCACAAATATTTGTAAAATCTCATCAAATTTTTCAATTATAATTTATTCTTAAAATTCATGGAAAAGAGTTCTGACTGACTTGGTCAATCAAAGATAGATAGTAGATTGGGACCATATAAAACCTGAGACCAAAGGCAGCCTTTTGGCTAACTTTGGGGTAGGAAAGGAAGGAGCCTACTGTTCTCATACTGCAAAGACATGTAGTATTTCTGTGAATAACAGACATGAGCTTCACACTATTACACATCTATTGATTCACCAATGCTCTAGGAAACAAAAATAAGCAATTACTATTCTCCAGTAACAACAACAAAACCTTTGAACCAATAGGTATGTATGGTTATATTGTTGATCATCTTTCTAACAAAGCCATGATTTAACTCAGGTAGTCACTCTCTGGGAACTTTACCCTGCCTCAATTCTGAGAAAATCCCAACCTGTCTAGGAGCTCATAA
Organism: Sapajus apella; assembly: GCF_009761245.1. NCBI lineage: Eukaryota > Metazoa > Chordata > Mammalia > Primates > Cebidae > Sapajus > Sapajus apella. The sequence goes on from NW_022436982.1 coordinate 4,185,078, forward strand.
TAATTTCGTTTCTCTTGCCAATTTCTTGTTTAGTGTTGTCATATGACCCGGCTATGTTCAATGAGACTGAAGGGAGAGTTACCTGAGAGTGGCAAACATCTAGTAAATATCTTGGAAAATGCAGCCTTATTCTTCAGCAGAGGAAAAATATTTTTTCCTTCTCTCTCCGACCACTGATATATTTGCATGTGATACTTGGGAACATAACAGTCTTGCAAAGAGGAGTAGGACAAGCACAAGTGTGACAAGGTAACGAAATGAAAGCAGCATTGCTGATAACATCACTGAGTGAGTAAATTAATCAGTACTGAAGTTAGAATACCTTGAATTTAATGTTACAGGATACAGTAAATGGACTTACTGTTTGAGCCCATTTGAAATGAATTACCTGTTATTGGGCAATAAAATATCCTTCCTGAGGTAACACTAACACAACAATAATGATGAAGAGGAAATGAATGACCATAATCAAGATTTCAACTTTTCTACATAATTGTGCATTTGACCAAAAAAAAATCCAAATGCAATCTTTAAATTTAACCTCAAAATAAGCCTACATATTACCAAAGTTATGAAAATTAAAGGTTTTGAATGATTTACCTGGCATTCAGTGTTTTGAAATATCTACTTTAGTGTTTTTATTTTTCCTATTGTTATTTTACAGTTACTTTGGCTATATACTTACCGAATTTTTTAAAAAGGTTAATTTTTCTGCTTTGTTGCTGATGATTAAAATGAATTTAAATGTGTCCAATTTTGGTTTGTTATGTTGGCTTTCTATGAGTAGCATATAAAATTAAACTTTCTAACAAACTTGCAAAAAACTGAAATAGGGATTGTTTTTTCTTTCACAATAGCCATTTCAAGAGGATTTTAGACACTGTTCAAATATTCTAATGGTACTTAAATTTTTCCATTCTTCTTTTGAAATTGCCATCAGTTTTAAGTCATAGACAGAAATCACTTATGTCAGTTTTCAGTCACACTTCAATTTGATCAAAAACAGTATTTCACACCTGGAATCTTTTGCCTAATTTACCATACTGCTATTACACTGGGTCTTACTACTTCCCCAAACCAAACCCATCCTCAATGGATGAAACTATCAACCAGTGAGATTATTTTTAAAGAACCCTTCCATGGCCTCGATAGACAATATTAGCAGAAGGCTTTAGAACTTTTTAATAAAATTTAATATCATTTTGTTATTTACTTAAACATGAATAAGATATAGTATACAGAATTAATAAAATTTTATAATATTCTAAATGTTAAAAACATGCATCATAGAGATCCTGTAACAAAAAGCCACAATTTTGGCTCAATTATATTGGTCTTGTGAAAATTTGCCATTCAGCTTGCGTAGCTGATATTCAACAGTTCATTTCTTGTCTTGCTCTAGCATTGTTTTATACTAAATGAAATTTACTAAGCAAAGACATTTTCCATCAAACATTTCAGTAAATTTGATATCAGAATGAGAAGTTTAAAGTACATAGGAAAACTATCTTATATGCCTTAGATTACTCTTCTTATCCTTTGAGACCCAATCCAATTTCCACTACATTCATGATGCCATCCCTTAATGTGTATCCAAGAGTGTAGCTTTTCTTTTGTTTGATATGAGAGAAAAAAAAAAAAAAAACGCATAAAGTCCTGGGATTCCAAGTCTAGAGCCTTCTATAGAGGAATTAATGGCAACAGATCTCACCTAGAATAATTATGTATTTCATACATGATAAAAACTTGTTCTTACAATTATATATTATCTTCTTTTTTACTATTATTGATTTAATTTTCTCATTTGCCTGTTACGATTTTGCTTACAGTTTTCCTCCTGTGGTAATAAATCCTTGACCATTACAATTTTTGGCTTATTCCTCACATAGAACTTGATGTTAATACAATGTAGTTACTAATCTTCATTTCCTAATATTTAAACAAGTTCGTTTATTCTTCCCTTTGCAGTCTGGACAACGCCTACAATAAAGATAGAACATATTTAATGATTCTACTTCTTGCCTGCAACAACTAGAAAATTGCCAGAATCTTATGACAGGTGGGCAAACAGGGATTTAGGAATGCATTTAGTTCTAATCTCTTATTTCATATAAGAGCTCTAAAAAAGCAGAAATTATTTTTTATGAACCCCTAAATTGTAATTTGAAATAGGTACCTCTATTAGGGTAGTAGAATAAATATGGATTTTGAAGTCACAAAAACACAGAATGTGAAACCTGACCCTATTATTTAGTCATTGATATCTGGATAAACACTTTTACTCTCTAAGACTTGCCTTCCACCTATGATAGGCAAATACAAATGGCAATTTTTGTGTGTTTTGAAAGTATTAGATGAGCTTTCATATAGAAGACGACTAAGGTTCCTGTAAAATAATAAAATAATAGGTTCTCAGTAATATTTGGTTACTGCATGGCTTATTTCCTAATTGGTATGTATGTTTATATGTGAGGTTCAGAGAGCAAGAGAGAGACAGAGGCCTATTTAGAGAATTATATCTACTGGACATTACTGTCCAACTTTCACAAAATTAAACAACTAATAAGCATTGCCTTTGTCCAATATATATTTATTATATTGACGGATCATCTGAGATTTTGATTAAAGTGACATTTTAGCCTCTGCCAATACACCTAACAGGTAATTAGGAAATTCAGACAGGCAGGTATAGACTTTTCTATACTGAAAAATTACATTTTAGTACTATTCGAGTCAAGGAATTTTGCTGACCTTCTATAAGGTACGTTCTATTTTACTTCCAAAGTTAGCTAAATTTCACAATCATCTAGAAAACAAGTGATTGATTACTTTCTGTAGCCAAGAGGTTATAACTTAATTGATTTAAGAAAATTGATAACTAGCTTTTGGATGTACTCTAAGTAACATCGAATTTAAAACTAATATTCTGGAAATATGGAGCAACATTAGAGATAAAACAAGTCAATGTTATAAATAGACTTCTGCCATTTAAAAATTCTGAACACGAAAGAAACCATTCAAAGAAACTCCTGAGAAGAAACAACTTTCAAACTCTTTCCATGGGTACATTCTCAGAAACACACCTTCTCCTAGCCTTGTGGACTATTACTTGTCACATGCCCCCAAATTATATTTTCAGTGCCTACAGTCCTTGGCACTCATAATAAAACTGTCAACATGCATGTCAATTAATGCCAATTGGGATGTGAACACCTATTCACTAACAACTTGACTGAAATCACCTACTAATTTCACATAGACCAGTGAACAGTAATGACTTTTTATCACTTATAACATGAGCTACTTTCAAACTAGTGACCCAGACATAAAAGGCTCTGCATCACATTATCATTTTCCTGGAAAATACTGTTCCCTTGAGTTCCCTTATTTCTAAAGAGTTCTAAAATGCTTTATTGGCTTTAACAGGTTGTATTAGTGAGGGAGAGAATGAGAATTTCATTAAAAATTGTATTTAAGACATGTGAAAGCAAAAGGCTAAATTTCTATTGGTGTTTTCTATGGGTGTGTTTAGCTTCATATCCTACTGAAATGAAAAATAAAATTCACTCTGACATACAGTAAACAGTAATGCTGTCAACCTTAATTCTCAAATGCTTTTTTCTAAATACATTTAAGTCTTTGAACTAAATTTCATTTAAAAGAGTTGGACAATATCATACAAAATGTTAACAATTACATGGAGGCAATTATTAGTTGCATATACTAGTGAACATGCATGTGCATGTGTCCATATTGTTTTTTTTCAATATGTGTTTGGCTGCAAATAACTGAGTGTTGCCCAAATAATTGTATGAGTTTTACTCATTTTGCTAGATAAATCCAGTGGCATAACAGTAGCCCAACAATGCCAAGATGTAAAGCTCTGACTTGCCATCCCGTGTTTCTCAGATGTTTTCCTTACTTTGGCAAGATGCTTCTGGAGCCCCAAATGTGACAACCTTCGTTAAGAAGATCCCAGCAGGGAGGAAGGGGAATGTGGAAAATATCTCAACCATGTAAGAGGGAATATGATGAAAAAGCAAGACGTGGTGGTGGCTGTTGAATAGCCAGTAACTGTGTTCACTGTTCTCCCATGATTCAGTTCTCTCTCCTAAAAGGTATCCAATTTACAATAATAAATAATTTCTGTGATTATTCAATTAATTTGTGTTTCATCTACTAGTTTCTTAATTGTACAGAAGCAACTGTTTCTGTACTGACGCCTCATTGCCTAAGTATCTGCCATTGTTCAGCTACTATTGGCTGAGTGAATGGGTGCTGAATAAAACCTTTTCCAAAATGCTGAAACTGATAGTTTATTGGTTTCTTACAATTGAAGCCATGTCAATTTATGACAGATTACTACTTGTGCATGAGTGTAAATTACAGAATGTTTGAGTTATCTTGCCATTTTTGCAGGATACTTTTGTCATATCTCATATTCATTTCTTCTCTAAGGTCAACCGAAATTACCAGAATCAATCATTTCCATTCTGGATATTAGCCCTTTGTCAGATGGGTAGTTTGCAAAAATTTTTTCCCATTCGGGGGGTTGCCGGTTTGCTCTAATGATTGTTTCTTTTGCTGTACAGAAGCTCTGAACTTTAATTAGATCCCATTTGTTTATCTTGGCTTTTGTTGCCATTGCTTTGGTGTTTTAGCCATGAAGTCTTGTCTATGCCTATGTCCTGGATGGTTTTGCCTAGGTTTTCTTCCAGGGTTTTTATGGTGTTAGGTCTTATGTTTAAATCTTTAATCCATCTGGACCTTACTAAGATATTACAGTGGAAATGATCTTATGTTGGTCTTAAAGGATTATATGGAGCTTTCCAGATAATGAAAGAATAGAGGAAAAATGGAAAAGATCTTTCCTATTAGAAGAAACTAAAAAAAGTTGGAAGTGTGCTTTGTTTTGGCTTTCTGTTCTGCCTCTATTACACTCTGAGGAGATTCAGCATTTTTGATAAGTTGAGGAGTACAAGGTGAGCAGCCAGTTGATGCAGGTACTCCAACCTCAGCCTATAACAGGTGGCTCAACATAAATATGCAACTACACAGTTTATTATCTATGTTAACCAAATTCAGCAGACAAGAAATGGGTCTTGAGTGCCCAGATATACTGTGAGAGAAGATTTAAATTAACATTTTCATACAAAACTGAACTTCTTTCTTGGCATTGCTTGTTTGAGGCACGGTCCTTTTGCAAAGTCTTGCACAGATCTTACCCCAACTAATGCTAAATGGTCCTGTTTGACTTCAATTGTAATTATGATTTACTTAATTCTATTGTGATTTTTCACCATCAAAGATTGCTGTAGCCAGCACAACTGGAAGTGGAGTACCAGCAGTGTAGTTGCTGATTACTTTTTACCCTCTTAGTTGAAATTTTTCATTTTTGATGATCTTCACTTTTATAGTGGCAAGTATTTTATTGTTTCTGCTTTTCCTTATTTTGCTCTATTTCTCTTTCTACAAATTGTTTCTTATTGTAAAAATTTTTCTGTATTTCTAACTAAAATGTGTAAAGTGACTGCTAGATTATTTAATGTCTTCCCCTAGAGTTAGATTCTATGGAGACTCTACAGGGATTGAGTGCCCTTTGTAACTCTCCCTTTGATCAATCCTGACCATTTAGTAGTGTGTTTCATACAGTAGGTGTAGTATATCAGCTAAGTCTGAATGTATGTACTAGACAATGCAAGACCAAAGCAAGTTTTAAAATAAGAAAGTGATTCATATAAGATACACATCTCCATGTTATCTCTTTGGCAACAATATGGATTGGAGAATAAATGTAATAGAGGTAAAGACAAAGTAAATTACAAAAATGCTAAAGTAATCTGAATATGGGATAATAAACACAAAGATCAAAAAATGAAAATACACAATAAATATATAAGAAATATGAAACTTTAGTATTAGAAAAGCATAGGGAGAAAAGAAAAACAATCATTATTGACTTAAGATATAAATAAATAAATAGCTGGGCGCAGTGGCTCATGACTGTAACCTCAGCACTTTGGGAGCCTGAGGCGGGTGGATTACTTGAGGTCAGGCATTCGAGACCAGCATGGCCAACATGGTGAAACCCTGCCCCTACTGAAAATATACAAATTAGCCAGGTCTGGTGGCACACTCCCAGCTACTTGGGAGGCTGAGGTAGGAGAATTGCTTAAACCCAGAAGGCAGAGGGTGGAGTTAACAGAAATCATGCCACTGCCCTCCGGCCTGGGCCACAAAGCGAGACTCCGTCTCAAAAAAAAAAAAAGATATAAATAAATAACTTTTCAACAGGAATATTTTTACCTTAGGAGTTCAACTTTAAATGACAAGAAAGGGAAAGGGGACACCTGGGAATCTGAATATTCAATAATGTTACTGTTCTAAGGTCAACATGAGGAAGTTTAACAAAAAATTATAAAGTCACTAATGTTGGGCTGAAACATATAAATAATTGAGAAAAGCCACAAAATATATTAATTATATGATCTAGAAGTTAAAAAATGCTTTAATACTAGTAAATTTGTGTTTTTCAAACTGACTGACTGCTCTGAGTCTGTATGAAATCAAATACAGGGGACACAATATGTTGGTAGTGGAGTAATTTTAATGGGAAAAGTTAGGTTTAAAAAGAGGATACAGACTAATGTATTTGGGGCAGGGTTGACTTCATGGAAAAGTGACCAGTGAAGTTATACAGAACCTCATACTCAGCAGGGCCCCATGTGTGGTTGAAGACTGTTTTCAGCATCTTGAACTTAATTTTACTCTTAACTTTGTGTTTTATCAGTAAAATGTGATGAGACAATGGAGTATGGACACTGAGCAAAGGAGACAGGCACAGGATCTATGTGTAGAGCTCCTTGACATCCCACTCACACACAATGATTGCAGTGTCCTTTGAGTGCAGAATTGTAATGGATCCAAATACATGTGAATGAGTGTTCAGTGAAACTCAAAATAGGTACAAAGAATGTATGTTACAACAAAAACTGGGTAAGTTAAGGTGCAGAAAGCCTGGATAGGAAACATTCCCTTTGGTGTCCAATGTTAAAAGAAGGTAATAATGTTCTATGAAACTCGAACAATCAAGGAACCTTATCATATCCTATCTTATCCATAATTCTTACCTGTATTAGTCAACTACTTACACTGAAAATGATGACATAGAAGAAACGCAAAGAAACAATAGTTCATTGTTCCTTTATTTTTAGTCCTCACTCATCAGTAAGCCTAAGGTCAAGGGTATACATACCAAATTAAATGAAGCAACTGAGTTTTGTTCAGCATTCCCACTGTTCTGACAAAGGTAAAATACCTATGTATACATGAGCTATGGAATACTGATTGGCATTGAAAAATATAAAGAAATATTTTAAATTCATGCTAATCATTTTTTTATTTTTAGTTATTTATGATATTAAATAGCAAATAAAAAATGCATGACAAGCTGAGAGACAGACTCCAAAAGAAAGCAAAAAGTTTATAATTTAGCGCCTTTATCATCACATTTTCCTTTTTAAAATTTTATCTTATTGTGATAAAATACATATAAAATTTACAGTTTTAACTATTTTTAAGTATACGATTCAGTGGTATTAAGTATATTCACAATCTTGAACAACTATCACCACTGTCTAGTTCCAGAAATTTTTATTACTGCAAATAAGAACCACATATCCATTAATAGTGGACATTGTTTGTTAACCACTAATCTGCTTTCTCTACCTAGGGATTTGCCCATTCTGATTATTTCATATAAATGGAAATACACAATACATGGCCTGTTTTTCTTGCTTTTTGGTCAAAGAATTCCACATTTTCATTTTGCACTAGGCTCTACAAATTATGTAGCTATGTCTAATTTGGGAATATATTAAAAAGCAAAATGAACTCTAAATTTGTCCACCTTTTAATAGGGATACCATAATTTACATCAGGGAGAGATTAAATATCTGGACTGCACTCTCTTAATGAATGAAAGAAAGAAAAATGTCTCTGAAATGATTAAGGGTAATAGTTATAAGTGCCATAAAAGTCTAACTTACTGAAGATGTGCCAAAGTAGATCTTAAATTGGACAATAGTGAGCATTGTTGTTTTGTTCCTGATCTTAAAGAAAAGTTTTCAGTTTTTCTCCATTTAGAATGATGTTAGCTGTGGGTTTTTCATATATGACCTTTATTATTGTAACGTAATTTTATTCTATTTCTAGTTTATTGAAAGCTTATCATGAAAATCTGCTGAATTTTGTCCATTGCTTTTCTGTGTTTATTCAGATGATCATGTTATTTTTATCCTTTATTCTGTTAATGTAATATATCACATCAATTGATTTTCACATACTGAACCATCTCAGCATTCCAGGGATAGATCCCAATTGCTCATGGTATATACTCCTTTTAATGAGCTCTTGAATTCAGTTTGCTTATATTTTGTTGAGGATTTCGTATCTATATTCATCAGGAATACTGGTTTGTAGTTTTATTTTCTTGTCTGACTTTGACATTAAGGTAATACTGGCCTTATGTAAAAAGCTTGAAAGTGTTCCCTCTTCTTTAATATTCTTGGAAGAGTTTCACAGGCATTAACATTCATTCTTCCTTAAGTGTTTGGTACAATTTACCAGTGAAGGCATCCGGTTCTGCGATTTTCTTTGTTGCGGTTTATAATTACTATTTTGATCTCTATACTGTATTACATACCAGTTCAGACTTTCTATTTATTTATTATTTATTCTTGGTAGCTTGCATATTTCTGGAAATTTATCAGTTTCTTCTAGATTCTCCAAGTCATTAGCATATAATTTTTCATAGTATTCTCATATTTTTTATTTCTGTGCATCAATTGTAATGTCTCTTCTTTTAATTTCTGATTTTAAAAAAAATCTGATTTAATTTGAGTTTTGCTATTTTTGTCTTTGTCTACGTAGGGTGTTAGTCTCCAAAATATATAAAGAACTCCTGCAATTCAATAGTAAAAACAAACACAAACACACAAAAAAAAACACCAATAAACTAAGCTTTTAAAAATTGCCAAAGACTTGAGTAGACATTTTGCCAATAAAACACACGAAGGACAAACGTATGCATGAGAAAACGCTCCATGCTCCTAATCATCAAGAAAATGAAATGTAAAACAAACAAACAAAAAAACACAATAATATATCACCTCACACATGTCAGGATGGCTATTTTTCTTTAAAAAGTGTTTCTGAAAATATCGAGAAATTGGAACCCTTGCACCCTGTTGATAAAAACGCAAACTACTGCAGATGCTATGAAAACCAGTTTGCCATTTACTCAAAAAATTAAAAATAGAACAAAACTTATGATCCAGGAACCCCATTTATGGATGTTTATCAAAAAGAGTTAAAATTGAGACAGGTATGAGTGGGGCAGGAGAGGGCTTTCCACTGATTCCCTAGGAACGTCAAGTGATGGTTTAGTAATTATCACATTGCCTCTCTAAAAGTGATAAATTGGCAGAGGATGCCAGGGTAAGGCCATTTCCTGATGGTCCACACCTATTGCATTAAAGTGTTAACTGAATGCAGGCACAAGGGAGAAGCAATTGCTCCAGCGTATGCATTAAGAGACAAAATATCAGAGTTTGACTTTCTGGCGGCACTACCCCTAGGAAAGGGGAAGAAAGCCTCAGATGGGCATGCATACAACTTCCTAAATACAATGTACATGCTCACTTCCCAAGGGTAAGGAGAACACTGGGCATGCAGGCAGTCCATCCTAAGGGAAGAAGCATGGGAAAGGGACCAGCCTATGAATCATGGTTAAACATCTCATTTGTACTTCAAGTCACCTGCTTGGGTCTCTTGTATCCATACTTTCCTTTCTTTCCTGTTTCAAAAAGCCTTTGCAGTAAACTTCCACTCCTGCTCTAAAACTTGCCTTGGACTCTTTTTTTTTTCTTTTTGAGGAGGCAAGAATTAAGGTTGCTATAGGCTCATACGAATTTGCCACCAGTAACTCAGATACCTTCTACTGGTAACAAAATCAAGATCTTAAAGAGCTATTGGTATTCCTGTATTCCTTGTAGCAGTATTCATAATAACTAAGATGTAGAAACAACCTAAATGTCCATCAACACATGAATGGAATAGATAGATAAAGAAAATCTGGTTACGTACTGCAAACAACAAAGTGTCTGAGATAGGTCTCAATCAATTTAGAGGTTTACTTTGATGAAGTTGAGGAATTAACCAGGAAAACGAGACACAAGTTACAGTAGAATCTGTGGTCTGTGCTTTATTCAAAAAGCATTTTGAGGACTTTAATGTTTAAAGGGGAAATAGTGTGCAGGAGAGGAAAGAGAGCAGTCAATTATACATTCATCTCACACTCAGTAAATGTGCATTTTACATAAAATAAAATAAACATAGAGTAATGGAAAAAACAAATGTACCTTTGTCTCATAGAGGGTGGAGGGATAATTTCTTGTCCTGTCTTTGTCCCCTATCTATGAAGATAATCTGTTAATTTACATTTTCAGGGTGAAGAAGGACACCAAGGGAAATATGTGACCTTCTATTTGGTAGCCATCAGTTTAGGAAGAAGGAAAAGTTAGTTTTTACATAGCTCATTTTCTAAATTTAACTTTTCCTTTTGGCATAGTGAGAATGGGGTCCCAAGACTTTTCAATAGGTACGTTGGAATATTATTTCTTAAAAAGAAATGGAATTTTGTAATATGTGACAATATAGATGAACTTTGAGGACATTGTGTTAAGTGAAATAAGCTACCCACAGGAAGAAAACTACATCATTATTCAATTTATGGAATTTGGTAGATAAATAGAATCAAAGAGTGAAATGGTTGTTGCCAGCGACTGGGGTGTGGGACATAGGGAGGTACTAATCACTAAGTGTATGGTTTTAGTCAAGCAAGATGAATAAGCCCTAGAGATCCGCTGCATAACATTGTACCATAGTTAGCAATAATGTATTTTACACTTAAAATTTTTTTAACAGGACATATCTAATGCTAAGTGTTCTTACCAAAATAAAATTTAAAAAAATATTCCATGACTACATTAAGGTCTATGATTTTAGTTTTGAACTGACCATGAACCTGTTTTAGGAGTTTGTTGAACTGTGAGCGTGTACCCTAAATTACACCAGCACTACACAGTACTAAAATGTTCTTTATAGTTATAAGTGACACCTTTACCGGTTAGTACAAGCAATCAAAAAGTAATATTTGGTTAGGTGATTTTAAAGTGGACATTTCACAGCAGAAAACAGGTTTGGTATGGACACAGCTTATGATATATTAACTTCGTTTTAGTTGGCTCAAAATGTTGAGGGTTCCTAAGTGCCAGTTGATGAGGAAGCTGTTTAGTCATAAAGGAGCTGCTACTTTTCTAGAGTATCTTCTGGTACCAGGCATTTCCTAGTGCTAGCAGCTAAGATATATTGGCTTGTCTCACTATTTAATGTAGGGGCAAGAAAATATTTCTGTATCCTGCATTGTTTAAGATAAGCACACTTTGTATAGTCCCAGTATTGTTTAACACAAGACTAAGGAATTATGTCTGCTTCATTCAAGAGGGATATTATGGTACTCTGAGGTGTGGGGAATGGGAAGAAATACATTTTTGTTTGTTTGCTGGTGAAATTCTTTTGGCATCTTTCAAATCACAGTGTTGAAAGAGATACAATGCTGCCTACCCTATGCGGCTTTTATAAGAAATTTTATATTGAAAAAGGATCAAAAACGGTGTTTTGGCTTTGTAATCAATTATATAGGTTTCTATTATAAGCTTCCCTGTTTAAGACTCCATAAGTAAAATTAACATACACGCCACTTAAATTGGCACTTTTGACATATTGACCCCTTAAATTTTTGTAGCAATATTTTTTAAAAATGCAACTTAATTAATATCAGCAGCATTGGTATTATTTTGTGTAAGTGCCCTCAATTATAATGAATAGTTAAAATATAGGACTTACCTTATTCTTATAAGAAAATATAGAAAGCTGGATTTATTGCTCTTTTGAAGGTTTTTTTGTGTCTCTATCTCCTTCAGTTCTGTGCTGATCTTAGTTATTTCTAGACTTCGGCTAGCTTTTGAATTTGTTTGATCTTGCTCCTCCTAGCCCTTTTAATTGTGACAATAGGGTGTCAATTTTAGATCTTTCCTCACTTCTCATGTGGACATTTAGCGCTATAAATTTCTCTCTAAGACACTGCTTTAAATGTGTCCCAGAAATTCTGGTACACTGTGTCTTCATTCCCATTGGTTTCAAAAAACACTTTTATTTCTGCTTTCCTTTCATTATTTATCCGGTAGTCATTAAGGAGCAGATTGTTCAGTTTCTGTGAAGTTGTGCAGTTTTGAGTGAGTTTCTTAATTCTGAGTTCGAATTTGATTGTGCTGTGGTCTGAGAGATTGGTTGTTATGATTTCTGTTCTGCATTTGCTGAGGAGTGATTTGCTTCCAATTACGTGATCAATTTTAAAGTAAGTGCAATGTGGTGCTGAGAAGAATGTATATTCTGTGCATTTGGAGTGGAGAGTTCTGTAGATGTCTATTAGGTTCGCTTGGTCGAGATCTGTGTTCCAGTCCTGGATATCTTTGTTAATTTTCTGTCTCATTGATCTGTCTAATATAGACAGTGGAGTGTGTCCCACTATTATTGTGTAGGAGTCTAAGTCTCTTTGTACGTCATTAAGAACTTCTTTTATGTATCTGGATGCTCTTGTATTCACTTCAGGCCCTATTTATTTCACTCCTGCGCCTGAAGATGTCACTCAATGAGGCTGGAGACCTCACTCAAGGGGGATGGAGAAGAGCAAAGATGGTGCCTGCTCCTCCTTCTGGGACCTCTGATCTCAAAGGGCACCAACCTGATGCCAGTAGAATCATATCCGTATAGGGTGTCTGATAACCTCTGTTGGAGGGTCTCATCCAGTTAGGTAGCACAGGGAACAGGACCTATTTGACAAAGCACTTTGTATCTTGGTGGAGGGGGTGTACTTCGCTGGGGGAAAATCCACTCATCTGAGCAGTCTGGATTTTTCAGAACTATCAGGAAGAAAGGCTAAGTCTGCTGTCTGCAGAGACTGTGGCCACCCCTCCTCCTAGGGGCTCAGACCCAGGGAGATCCGCGTTCTGTCCCTGAGCCTCTGGCTGGAGTCACTGGACTTTCTGTAGGGAAGCCCCACCCAATGAGGAAGGATAGATCAGGGTCAGGCCTGAAGAGGCACTCTGGCTGCAGACTTCCACGGCTGGGGTGTTGGGCTGTGGGGACAAGTCTTGGGACCGAGCCGTCCAGCATCCCTGGATCCAGCAGGAGAAGAGCCAGCCTGGAGCTACAGAGATGGCTACTCCCTTTCCCCTGCCCTGGGAGCTTAGTGTGTTAGGCAGTTGTGAGTCCCAGTCCTGACTGCTGCCTCTCCCCCAAGGAGCTCAAATGGCCTAGACAGCAGGCAGCTGTAGTGCTGGCTGATCATTCCCCTGGGAGTTTGGTAAGCTTAAGCAGATTATAGCTGAGCGGCTGTTGAGAAACTGCATTCTGAAGTTTGGGTGCTACCCGTGGCATGGGTTTGGGAATGGGATCTTCTGATCTGCGGATTGCACAATTTCATGTAAAAAGCAGTTTCCCCTGCTAGGTAGCACACTCACTCACCACCTCCCTCGGCTGGGGGCAGTGGGCTCCCCTGCCCTCTTGGCTCTCAGGTGGGCTGCCACACTGTACTGTTCTTCCTTTTCTCCATGGGTCACACTAGCCTCCTCATTAGTTCTGATGAGAGAATCTGGATACATTTGTTGCCAGGGAAGGATTCACATGCTTATTAATGGTTTTTTTCTATGGGAGCCTCCAAGGCCACTGTTTCTTGTCAGCCATCTTGTCCCCACCACTCTATCCTTCTTTCATTAGATATTTATAAAGGAAATAAAAGATATATTCAGGGAACACTTGATTTTATAAACTAGTATTTTATAAGGAAGAGTTTCTTCATTTCACTTGTTTTTATCAAAGTCAGTAGGGAAAATTGCCTAGCATCGATTTGTCACACTGAAGATGCTAGCTAGGCTAGTGCTTTTTATTTTATTAGTTTTTAAACTGCACTCTGATAGTTCTGCTCCATGACACCCAGAAGGCAGCAAAATAACATGCAGAATTTACAAAATCTTCCATCCTTTCAGGGGCAAGACATTTATGTTGTTGAACATAACACCACTATTACCATGTCCAAATATTCTCAAACTATTTTTGACTCTACAATTCTAAAGAATTTGATACACAGTGAGTTAGCCTAAGCTGAGTGCATTAGCACAGATAGCTATAGTTGTTGTAATATCTAAATTTTAAAACCTTAGTGGTTGGATAGATGTTTATTTCTTGCACACATACAGTTGAGTATCGTGATCTTTATCTATAAGTGGCCTTCTACAGGGACATTCAAGCCTCCAGACCCTTTCCATTATACGGAAATTACTACTTCTAGGGCATCAGATTTGTCTACATTCATCACGTTCATAGGAAATTGAAAAAAATGATGAATGCATATCTGCTTCTGAACACTTTATCTGGAACTGACACAAATCTCCTCTATTAAAAATCCACTACTGAGAATTATTTACATGGTGTTATCCAAATTAACAAGAGATGAAATTGGGGCCAGAATGTCATTTCTAAACATATCTCCATCCTATGGTAGAGAGGCACAAAATTCTGACAAGTATCTAGTCATCTCTTGCACACTAACTCCATCACAATGCAATTACTCGTGTGAATAATTCAACATATACTTAACTACACTAGTACAAAGCAATTGTGCTTTAACCCTTTCATTGCCAAGGCAAGAAGACATAGACAGTCAAAAGCTAAGTCCAGTTATTTTATCTCATAAACACTGAGGAACATGCACACAGATACAGAATTGCTGGGACTCATATACTAACTTGCTTTTTAAAAATGAATTTTACAATTTGATTTCCTTAGATCATATACCAAAGATGAGTGATCTTTGGAGTTTAGACACTTTATTTAGAATTGAAGTTTCAGAAATCAGCCTATATGATTGTAAATAGGGCTTTTCAGCAGTCATTGAGGCAGACGCCTGTAAAAAAAGTATACCTTTCAGAACTTTTTAGAAGAGTAATGCATACTGGTAAATTGCATGCCATCATGTGCCTTTGCTCATGAACTTCTAACTCCAGCAGATGCCCCATTTACCTGCACTATACACAGCTAAACATTTCAAAAAGAGTTATTTCTGCTCCTTTACAAGATATCTTTACTTAACTCTTCGGCATTTGGGTTCTCAATTCCACCACTATTACAGCTGTTATAATCTACATTTTGGGAAACACAGTAGTCAATTCCCCATCTCCATTCTACATGACATCTTAGAAGCGCTTGATACAGTTCACCACACTCTTTTTTGAAACATTTTTCTTTCAGGATTCTGAAGATGTCTCCAATTTTTCTTTTCCCAATGGGAATTATTTTTCACTTTTCCTTTCTTGATAATTTTTTGTTACAGACTTTTAAATGTTAGAGTGCCCTAAGGAGCTCTCTGGTGAACTGCCCTGTTTTCCTTTGTCCCTAAGTAATCTAATCTAATTACAAGATTCAAGGAAACAAACTGAGAGCATTCAAATTTATATATTCTCTCTCTTGACTTAGACATATAGGACTTAAGTGTCCAGCTAACTACATTACATCTCCATTGGGATGTATAATTGAAAGCTCCTATTTCATGGGGCCAAAATCTAACCATTGAGTTATTTTTCCAAATCTGTGCCAATAACATCCACCTAGATTTTTAGGCCATATATAGGTACACACAAACACACACACACACACACACACACACACACAGGCACACATATATATGAAGGAGTCATTTTGATTCATCTGTCTGTTTGAAAACCTACATCCAATCTTTCAGTGATCATTTCTGGCACTACCTCCAAAATATATCCTGGATAAGACCATTTTTCTTCTCCATGCATCTCTGTCGATACAACCCTGTTCAATCATCTCTCTCTTCATCCTTCATAAAACAGTCATATATGGATTAATATTTTTAAATTTTAATAAGATTTATCATTTACCTTAAAAAATCCTCCATGTTTTCTTTTTTGCTTGTTTATTTTATGACACAGGATCTTGCTCTGTAGCCCAGGCTGGAGTTCAATGACACAATCACAGTTCACTACAGCCTTGAACTCCTGGAGTCAAGCCATCTTCCTGCTTCAGCCTCAGGCACACATCACTAAAACTGGCTCATTTTTCAATTTTTTTGTAGTAACAGGGATCTTATTTCATTGTTCAGGCTGGTCTCAAATTATTGGCCTCAAACTACTGGCCTCAAACTGCTTACTGACCTCAAGCAATTCTCCTGTCTCAGCCTCCCAAAGTGCCGGGATTACAGGTGTGAACCACCACCTCAGCCTGCCATTTTTTTTTTTTTTAAATTACTATTAAAGTAAAGGAAAACTCTTCCCATAGCTGCATGCTCTGGCTACTGGCTACCTGTCTAACCTCATCTCTCTCCTGTTTCTCTTTCTATCACCATGGTCCAGCTACAGAGGCCTCATTCTAATGTATTTAAAGTTCATTCTCTTTTTAGTTACTCACTCTCCCTTTGTTCAAACATTCTTTCCCTAAATATTTGAATAGATGCCTCTTTCTCATCATTCAAACATAATTCAAATACCACCTCTTCAAAGTGGTCTTTCATGATCACTCTAGTTAAACTACCAATACAAATTTTAAATAAAAGTGATTTTTAACCTTAAAATAGAATTATTAGTGAGGAGTTACAGAAGTAATAGGAAACATACAAGAGGCAAATATTCAGAAACACTAAATTGGATGCCTGATGTCTTCTAACCCAGCTCTGTTACTAATTTTCTGTGTGAATATATGTAAGAAATATCACATGTTAAATCTCTAGAAATCAGTTATCTAAAATAATTAGAAAACTACATAAATCACTATAGATACTTCTAGTTAAAATATTCCATAACTTATTCTGTTTTACTTATATTGGGAAGTTTAGAATATAATTCATTAAATTTTATCACTTCAAATATTATTCTTAAGATAAATGCAATATTTATCTTAAAGAAAGGGAAGGAGTAGGGACAGTTTATAAGGAAGTGGCCGAAGCTGAGAGACACCACACCAAAGAGCAAGTGTAGAGGATACTGTGTGACTGGAATAGTAACATTTTGATATAATTTCTGACTCTTTTACAAGGAGATAGATCAATTTCCAAAGAGTTATTGATATTAAGCAATAGGTGGCCTTTTGTCTCTCTTTTTTTTTTTTTTTTTTCACTTAATGCTTTCAAGATTCATCCATGTTGTAGCAGGTATCAGTACATTTTATGGCTGAATAACATCACATTTTATGGTTATATCACATTCATCTGTTGATTTTAGAAAATATAAATAACATTTTTGTTATTGAACTAAGATCATAAGACCACTGATTTTGACTGAATGACTATTCTTGGTGATTTCATAAATCATGGATTTTATTTTATTACCAAAAATATTGAATTGTGTTTTTTTTTGTTTTGTTTTGTTTTTTTGTTTTAAGAAAAATAAATGAAGCAGCCTCCACATTTTTGTCTCTCTCTCTTAGGACTGCTGTGTGACTACATTGGACACAATTGTGACAAATTCTGAGTGACTATTAAAATTTGTTCCATGTATTCATTTTCTCAGTTCTTGAGAAATAAGTCACTGATTGAGTCAGAAATTGTTCTTTAAATAAGTCACTAACTGAGTCTTAGAAATTGTTTCTTTTACCGCATAAAATTAATAGCAGAGGTTCAACAGATTCTCTTAGGTAGTTGGTTCTCAGGTAGATGTGAGAAAAAAATGGTTATCATTGTTTTATTTCAGCATATTTTTATTGTGCTAAACTACACAGGTAATATAAAATCTACCACTTAACTATTTTGAAGTATACAATTCAGTGGCCTGTGTACATTCACAATGCTGAGCAACCATCCTCACTGTCTAGTTCCAGAATTACTTCATCAACTCAAAAGAAAGACATTAAGTAATCATTCCCCATTTTCATCCTACCCTCAGCCTCTGGCAAGTACTCATTTGCTTTCTGTCTCTATGTATTTGCTTATTTGGGATATGTCATATAAATGATAAACAATATGTGGCATTTTGCCTCTGGTTTCTTTCACTTCATATAATATTTTCAAGATTCATCCATGTTGAAGGAGGTATCGGTACCTTTTGCGGCTTAATAAAATTACCATGTTCATGCATTTTGTTACCACATTTTGCTCATGAATTCATCTGTTGATGGACATTTGAATTGTTTCAACTTGTGTTTATTGTGAACAGTGTCGCTATGAACATTCACTTACAAATGTTTACTTGGATATCTGTTTCCAATTAAATTACAGGTGGAATTTCTGGGCCAAATGGTAATTTAATGTTTAACATATTTAGGAGCAACCAAACTGTTTTCCAAAGTGACTATAGACATCTTTTTCATTTTATGAGAGTTCCAATTTCCCCACATTCTTTCATCACTCTGTAGCCCCTATTTATTTTGTTAAACTACTCTATGGTATGAAGTGAAATCTTATTGTGGTTTTGATTTGCTATTCCCAATGACTAAAGACATTGTTTATCTTTTCATGTTCTAATTGGCCATTTGTATATTTTCCTTGGAAAAATATCTATTCAGGTTATTTGTCCATTGTTGAATATGGTTTTTGTTTTGTTTTTGGCTTTTCATTGAGGAATTTTAAGAGTTCTTTATATATCCTGAATATTAGATACTTATCAGATATACTATTTGTAAATATTTTCTTTCATTCTGTGGGTTGCCTTTTTATTCTCTTGATAGTGGCCCTTGATGCCTTTTTTAAAAATTTTGATGAAGTCTAATATATTTTACTGTTGGTTATGCTTCTTGCATTATATTTTGGAAACCATTGCCAAAACCAAGAGCATGAAGAGGCATTCTTAGGTTCTATTCTAAGAGCTGTAGAGTTTTAGCCATAAGTTTTTAATGCATTTTGTGTTAAATTTTGTGTATGATATTATGTAGTGGTCTGAGTATGGTACAGGACAAAAAAAAAAGATGCAGTTAATTTATGTCAAAGGTCAGTTATTAGAAGGTAGAAGGTATGGTTGCTTGTCTCTCCTAAGTAATTTACAGAACAAGAAAAATGTGACAGTTATCATCCATAATCTAAGAAGCAGAAGTTGCAACTACATGCTATGTGACTCAAATCACAGTCACATCTCTCTCAAGGCTTAAAGTGTTTTGCGGATTCCAGCAGCTTTTAAATTTTTGTATTGATTCTCATACCAGTTACTCACCCTGAAAGTGTTGCCATCTCAAAACTACCATGCCAGAGAAGGGGAGTGGGCAAAGCTAAGTACAAATGCTACAAAACTCTCTTACTCCATTTAAATTATCTTTCTTTGGTTTAAGAATTCACTTGGTTGCTGTAAACATTGGACTCTCTTTTAGAGTTCTGATGAGGTTAGTTCTGACAATTGGTGTCAGGTTTTTCAATGTTTCTGGAGTGGGACAAAACATTAGAGGTGCTTACACAACCATTTCTGCTGACATCACTCCTACCATTGGTTCTTGATGTAAAATGTAAAATTAGTTGGAAATTCAATATTTTGTAAATAGAGATACAAATATATAGATATAAATATAGTAGCCTCCCTAATACTGTATAACAAACATTGCAATATGAAGTTGTCAAACATTATATATTTTTAAAAATATTATCTTGATGTTTACTATTTTGCAGATGATTGTTATGTGTATACTCTTTACCTGGTTCTATGGTCAGCAGTGAAATTTAGTATACCAAAGGCACTTTATCTACACTTAGGTACCTCAGTGTAGACAAGAGAGGTAGATCAGTTAGCAAGCAGCTATTTAGGTTACATAAATTAGGAATTGATGTATATTTATTTGTGTATCTGTTTATTTTTTGGTAGGAAACAAATGCTAGATTTTTCCGCCAATTAATCACTATTGCTTTTCTCTGAAGAATTTTATACAAATTAAGCAACAAATATGATAATTGAGTCATCATAAATAGCTCTGCAATTATTTCATATCTCAAAAGCAAAGATCTGTAGCTTGGAACTAAAGACTTAAAGTATAAATAGGGATCTTCTACATAACTGCAAGTCAAAATCCAAAACTTTGTATCTCATTTCCTTTGTTGATCCACAGGGAAAAACAAAAATAATAGCAGGAAGTATCTCACCATAAGCTCAGGTGAAAAGATGGAGTGAAAATGCTAGTGCATCCTGTTATCAGCAGACCCTTAATCAAGTTATTCACCCAATCAATTGAAAAAGAGAAAGAGAACAAAAGAAGCAGAGATTGCTATAAAAGCCTCTAGGTAACTTGGAGGGATAGCATGATTCAAGCCTATTTTATACTCATTCTAGATAGTCCTTAGGGCCATAAAAGCACATTTTTGAAATACGCCAACTTAGAAAATAAACAGACACGTTACTGCACATTGTACAGCTTCACTTACTATCCTCCACATGTATACATATACACACATAAACACACACACACACACACCTGCTTAAATATTATTAAATATTAGAAAAACTATTATTTCAAAAACAATGAAACAATGTCCTTGAAGCCATATGTAAAACTCTCATGTTGCTATAAGGACAGTTATTTTGGCACTCACTTAGATTCATCAGGAATTAAGTTTACTTTTGGATGAATGAGATAATTTAAAAAAATACTAAATGCAACATAGTGGCAATTAAAAATAAGTAACTGTGCAAACATGAGACAAGCTTTCAGTGCATCATCTATCATGACATTATTAATAGTATGATATAATACACAGGAAGGGTATTTTCTCTAAGATGCCCAAGTGTCCAAAGTACATCAAGTACAAAGTGCATAAAGATCTATTGCTAAAAAACTAGGTAAGCTGATACTATATATCCAGAATATAGAAAGAAAGCTGATTGGTGAGTTCCAGGAGCTGGTAGAAGAGAGGGAGTGACTGCTTAAGGGCACAGGGTTTTCTCCTGGAGTGATGAAAATGTTTCAGAAAACATAAAGAAGGGAATTATGGTATAATATAATGAATGTACTAAATGCCACTGAATTGTGGACTTTAAACTGGTTAATTTCACGTGATGTATATTTTCTCTCAATAAAATATAAAATTACATTTATTATATATATAATGGGTTGCAGCAGAGGCTACTTTTAGTTCATAAAAATATTGTTTCTCTTGATGACCCCTTAAACTAGATATATAGTTGTAAAACCCTGTAGGCAACCTATTAACCTTGGAATTAGTGTCCTTTTTCCCCACATTATTTTTCTCACTCAATAAATTCTCAAGTCTGGTAGAGTCTAACAATACACCAAAGTTAGGATGCTTGTTCTTTAAGTTTAGACTCCATCAGTCTGTATTCACCTCCCTCAATTTAGTGACCAGTGAAGCCAGAGATTGAGGTGAGAGAGGAGGACCATCTTGATTGCCTTATTTCCTTAGATATCCAACCTCTTTGCCTTTTCCCTTGATTACTACTTACTTGTCCAGTAATACTGTAATGATAATATAATGAATTAGTACATGGTACAGAAAATCAAATGAAATATTATATGTTTTTCTTCATAATAATCCATAGAAGGAAAAAAAAAAAAAGAAAATCCTTATAAAATAACACATGCTCTCAAAATCCAGAAGAAAGGAAAGGCATTTAATCCCATCTAGCAGGGTTTTTTTTAGCTCATCCATGTAGAATTTATATAATGACCTCTTAAGGATGTTTAGACTTTATATAGCTGAAACAAAGCCACATAATTGTTTTGTCTTAAGAATAAACGAATGTATGTGAAAACTAAATGAAGAAAAACATTGATGCAAATGATAAGTTGTACAGAATATTGAAATCAATGAGACCTGAGAGACTATTTATTAAAATTTAAACAAATTGTTAAAAGGAATCATCCAACATCCTTTATCAATCTGGTAGTAAGACAGGCTGAAGTAAAAATAACTATTCTCTTATTTCAGTAGAGCTCCTCCCTCGTCTGAACAATAATCTATTACAGTGCTGTAGGAATTTATGGTTTACAAAGTAAATGCACTAACCCAGCCATCTTGGAACTTACGACAACTTCTGAATCAGTCATTGCCAATATTGCAAAGATGAACCAGGTGGAGCAAAGCTGACTTATTTCTCTATGCATAATTTTTGAGAATTAACAAGTGAATAAAAAGCTCAGAGAAATTAAGTTGTTTGCAAGACATCATATAGCTAGTAAATGGAATACATTTTAATTCAGGTTTTCTGTCTTCGGTGGCATACCTTTCACAATATCATGCCCACTATGGACATAGGTAGGGATTTATTTTTTCAATGCTTATAATGTCTCTTTATTTGATGGGATCATTTTATGACAGTGGTGAGGCTTTCATTCAATATTCCATTTAATCAGAAAAAACTTTAAACCAGACCCAAACTTGACTTTACCATCAGTAGCACTAAATAATTAAAAGTTAAGATTCATCTAGAACTTTTTGCTTAATTACTTATATTGATTTATTAGAATATAAATAATGCATCTCTATAAAAAGGAAAGAAGCTTGAAGTTATTTCTTGTCAAGAAATTACAGTATATTTTAATTATAAGAAATATGATAAGTATTTAATTCCTGTTTTTCAAATGAGAATGCTGAGATTCATGGTTTTGTGGTCAATTCTACATAACATAATGCACAAAAGCACTTACATTATCTGGCACACAAAAGAATATGGCTACTATTTTCAATGGATGTTCTCATTATATGTGCCATTATTGAACAGAAAGTGCATATATTATACTCAAAGTTCTTAGACTGCATTTCATCAAAGGCAAAACTAGAATTCTAAATTTTTCATGATTAAAAATATAGTTTATAATATATGTCTGTAAATTTATACTCAGATAATTAAACTAACCAATACATATTTAAAAGAAATAAAGTAGAAAAACATAAATAGGAAAAATCTAGTTATATTAACCAATGTATTTAAGTTTGAAAAGACTAAAAAATTGTGTACTACAATTTGAAAAAAGTTATATAAAATTCTTCGAAAAATATTTTCAACAAATTTGCTTTTTAAAAAATTAGGAAATATTACAAAACTCTTCCTAATACACTACTTGAAATAATGAAATGGTATATCCATGCAAGTTGTTAGGAAAGTGCCACACTCTGAAATCTGATTGTGAGTCCTTTATTGCCAGCGACCCAGAATCAGCTCAAGATCAAAATCTCTCGGCCCCAGGAAGGGGCTTGATTTCTTTTTATACTTTGCTTAAGAAAGGGGAGGGGGAGCCTAGCTGAAGCAGAATTTTACAGAAACAGAGCAAGCAAGTTAGGGGATGAGGCTGGTAATTAGGTGGCAAGAGGCTCCCATGATTGTTGATTAACTAGGGAGGGTATACACAAGCGGTTCCCATGATCGCTGGTTTCCAAGTCGGGGCGGGGGGGCATTTGATACTTTCCATACAATCAATCAAGGGGGTATTCACAATAGTAAGTGGGCTTGTCAAGCAGGATATGGCTACAACGGTTATATGTTTCTATAGCTCTAGGTACAACATGACCCACCAAAGGAACATGATCTCTGCAGATATGTACTCAAAGAGAAATGGTGGGAGGGGTGAGGCAGAGGTTAAGATGGAGGCTGTCTGACTCTCAGCAAAATGCAGTCTGTCTGGCTAATAACACAGGGTAGGTTAGCACAGATAGACTATAAAATAAACTAAAACTTAAAAAAAAATATGTAGTACTAAAAAAAGATAGAGGCAGTCTCAAATTTTTTAAATTTCTACTCGAAAACTCTCCAATTAGTCTTATAGGTAAGATTATTTATATCAATACATTGTTAGCTATTTTATTGGTATTTGATTTTTAACTATATATTTAAACACACATATACATATATATATATATACACACATATATATATGTATGTATGTGTATATATATATACACATATACATGTATATGTATATTAAGCAGGAAGATTGCTTTAGGCTAGTAGTTTAAGACTGACCTGGGCAATATAATAGGACCCCCATCTCTGCAAAATAAATAAATACATAAATACATAAATAAAATCTTACTGATCCGCATAATCTCCAACTATTAGTATTCTAATTGTGTCAAATAGCAAAAAAAAAAAAAGCCAAAAAATTTAGAAATTTACAAATAAGTTTATAGTTCAATAAATTTTCACTGAGTGAACACACACAGAACCATCAAGCAGATAAAAAGTAAGTTCTTACAACAAGATATAAAACACCCTTGCCTCTCATTAATACCATCTACTAAAAGATAACTATATTCTGATATTAAACATCATGGATTATTTTTACTTACTTCAATATTACATTAAAGAAAACATACAGCATGCATATTTTTCTCTCTTTTATTCAACTGTTTGACTTTCACTATTTATGGATCATTCTTACTATTTCATGTGTCAAACATCATTTGTGCTTTATGGTATTTTACATTATGACTATTCATTTGACTGTTGAGACAAATTTGGAATTTTTAGTTGTTGACTCCCATGTAAGAATTTATGTCCGGTATATACATAGGAGGTGACTTGCTGGGTCTTGGAAAATGATGATCCAGCTTTATAGATATTATCTAAAGTTTTCCAAGATGCTTGAGTAATGTACTTTTCTTAGTAATTTGAAGAAATTCCTTGTACATATTTGGAATATGAGTCCTTTGTCAAATGTATGCATTGCAAATACCTGCTCCCTTATTGTTTCTTACTTTCATATTAATATACTTCACCACTTCTTCCTAAATGTTTTATTACAATGTTTTTATGCATCTCAATGTTATTCCTAAAAATAACTTTTACAAGATTGTGCCACACACCCAAGTGTAATAGCTTTAATACAGCATGATATTCATTTTCACTGTATCTGCTGAATGAACAAAGCTACTAGGAATCTGTTTTTTTCCCCAAGATTAATCAAATATTAGAATATTAGTAATCCTATCTACAATGTCCATCTAACAATAAATAAAGAAAATGAGTGACGTAGTTAAACAAAATGTGTATTTCACAATATTTATGATACAGAATTTTAATAAGGATAGTAAAATTGGCCAGGTACAGTGGCTTATGCCAGTAATCCTAGCAATTTGGGAGGCCGAGGCGAATGGATCACTTGAGGTTAGGAGTTCGAGACCAGGCTAGCCAGCATGGTGAAATCCCATCTCTACTAGAAATACAAAAAATTAGCTGGATGTGGTGGCAGGCACCTATAATCTCAGCTACTGGGGAGATAGAGGCAGGAAAATTGCTTGAACCCAGGAGGTCAAAGGTGAAGTGAGCCAAAATCATGCTACTGTACTCCATCCTGGGTGGCAGAGTGAGGCCCTAAGAAAAAAAAAATAATAAAAAACCAAAAACAAAAAAAAGTTGAATCATTACTGGTAGAAGAGATCTGATTTACCCTGAGGTACTGGTGATGAATCCGTATAGGTCTCCAGCAACTTCAGTTCTTGCCTCTTCACAAGAAAGAATTTTACAAAGGGATACTGATATAGTTTGACTATGTCCCCACCCAAATCTCATCTTGAATTATAGTTCCCATAATCTCAACATGTCTTGGGAGCGACCAGGTGAAGATAATTGAATAGCGGGGGGCAGTTTCCTCCATTCTATTCTCATGACAGCGACTTAGTTCTCTCACGATATCTGATGGTTTTATAAAGGACTCCCCCTTTTGCTGGGCACTCATTCTTCTCTCTGCTGTCACCATGTGAGAAAGACATGTTTGCTTCCCCTGCTGCCATGATTTTAAGTTTCCTGAGTCCCTCCTGGCCTTTCAGAACTTTGAGTCAATTAAACCTCTTTTCTTTATAAATTACCAAGTCTTGGGTATGTCTTTATTAGCAGTATGAGAACAAACTAATAAAGGCATAAAGCAGATAAGATACCAAGATGAGTTGCAGAGCAGGAGTGGAAGTTTATTTATAAGGCTTTAGAATGGAAAGAAAGGAAACTTCACTTGGAAGAAATTGAAGAGGATGCCTGAAGGTCAATGGAAAAAGGAACATTTAACCTTGATCTTAGGGCTTTATAGGTTCACCTCTTTTCCATGATTCTGCTCTTAGCGTGAGCTTCCCACATGTAGAGTGCCCTCCTCACCCTTGGGAATTGAGCACACACAGTGTGTTTAGGAAGGTATATGCATGCTCATCTGAGACTTTCTTCCTTTTTCTGGTGGAGTGCACCTGGGAGTCATATTCCACCACTTCATCTCTTAGTGCATATGCCCAGGAAGTTTCTTCTCCCTGCCATCTGCATTCAATTAATATTTTCATGTTAATGGCTGTGGGTCATCGGGAAATGTCTTATCCTTGGCACCCTCAGTGGGCTGCCAAATTATCATTTTTAGGGAAGCAGTGAGATAACTGATGAACCATCACCTGACATTCCTAGGGTCAGGAGGGGAGAAGAGCCATCTCTGGCCCTGATCATGCCTATCTAACTACCTGTAACAAAATGATTTCTTTGTTTTTATATCTTCAATCTATTTTAGGTCCAGCTTTTGTAAAAGATATCCAACATACTCATATATACATACATGCATACATACACATTAAAAATAAAATACTGTTTCATTATTTATGGCCACAATCCTCATTTCTCACTGCTTTTATTTACTTATGTCCTATTAGAATGCCAGGATTGTTTAACATTGTCCTATTACATTCCTTTTTTTACTGACCTAGAGTACAATATTCTCTTTCATTTCTACTCAGAAGTTCTACTGATTCTTCAAGGACTAGCTCAAATTTGACTACTCCTTGAAGCTTTTAATGAATAACCTGAGTTTTGAATTATATTATACTTCAGGTTATAAAAACTTTCTCATAATTTTTCACTCAATTATATCTCATATTAACTACTGACTAATATTTTTGTTTTTCAAGTCAATTGTAAAAAATTAAGTGAAATTTTCTTATAATTTTTTGTTTTATGTAATATCAAATAATCTTGAGTACATAATAGACATCTGTTTTTTTGAAAGTTGGTTAATATGTAGGACCTAATCATAAAAATGAATAACTTCAATTCATATATTAGTTGATCATAAATAAATGATACTTCAAATGAAGTATGGTAGATGGAAATAATTGCCAACAGTGGTGTCCACAACCTAATCTCCAGGATCTGTGAAAGAAAAATAAAAGTACTAGAGTTCTTTTCATCTTAGTAGCTTAGATATAATCTATTTTTTACTTCTGCCAGATGGACAGAAGCTAAATCACACCCTGAGATACAACCGTATCAATTCTCTCATCTCAATCTCTTCTAGTATTATTACAGAAGTCATCTTTTAGTCTTTTAATCACCATCAAGTCATAGCTTTCTTCAAGCAATGATTATATTACTGTTGTGCTTTCCAAATATATTCTTGTTAAGCTAAGCTGAATGTTATCATTTAGTACTATATTTTTGCCACATATGTGAAATGTTTATAGAGGCTGAGGAAAATAAGAACAAAAGAAATTACATTTTCTACTGTAGCTAAAAGAGAAAAACTGACATTTAAAACATTAAATGTGATAAAAAGAGATCTTAATTTACTTTTTTTCTAATAGGAATATTTGAAAACAACATTATTATTTTATGTAATAATTGGCAAAAACTGTTTTCTGATAATGGCAAGGAACTGACTTCAAGGAGCATCTTTCCTCATTTATAACATTATTTTCAAACTTTAACATAATGTGCAAAATAAACTCTTTAGGGCTGATGCTCAGTACAACTTGCTAGTTCATCACAGCTTTATTTCCTTTTATGATATTTTCAGAGGATTTTGAGAAGTTATATGTAAACCTGAAATCAAAATTTCACTATCTTACAAACACAATTAAATGATCCTTTTTTTTTCTTTTTAATATTGAGTCTTACTGTGTTGCCCAGGCTTTACTTTAGTGCAGTGTTGTGACTGGCTTACTGCAACCTCCTATAACCTCCATCTCCCGGGGTTCAAGTCATTCTCCTATCTCTGCCTCCAGAGTTGCTGAAACTACAGATGCACATCACCACCCCCAGCTAATTTTTGTATTTTTAGCAAAGGGTTTCGCCATGTTGGCCAGGTTGGTCTCAGACTCCTGAACTCAAGTTATCCACCCGCCTTGGCCTCCCAAAATGCTAGGATTATAGGCATGAGCCAACACACCCGGCCACAAAAGATCTTTTCTGAGCCAAGTTGTTTGAGCTTTCTGAATCCCAGGGAAATGAAGCACCTTGTTGTGGAGGCTATGATTCACAATTCACACTTTAAATGCTTTGCAGCATGATTAGTTTCATAGGATCTAAATATTTAGTAAACATCAACTGTAGTACTTTGGGCAGCAAGACTTATAACTGTCCCCCAGTGGCTTTAAAGAGTTAATATGCTTCACTGGAGCAAAATCATTATCAAATAGCAAAATGATAGTCCCACTAATTAGGAACTCATTCTGCCACTAAACTGGTTCTTGTAGAGATTACAATATAATTTTCCCATTAAGGGCTCTTTGATATGCTTGAAAGAGGGCTTATTTGAAATTCCTTTTATATTGAAGATAGAGAACTCTATCCAGCCTAGTCTTTGTTAGAGTGTTTTTGAAATGCAAAAGTGATTGACTATGGCAATGGTGATGTATGTTGTTTGCATATGAATTGCTGCACTTCAACTATTCCTGTTTCATCTGCAAAGTACAAATTAACCACTAACAACACTGTCCTCCAAATTTGTAAAGAAAAATTTAAGATGGTTCTATTTAAAGCAATAAATATTGCTTAGAGATTCAGAATCCGTGTATCTATATATCAATCTATTATTTATCTATCAGCTATCTATCCATATCTATCAATATTTTCTGAAGTATTTTTTGCCTCTTTAAAATTTGGCTTTAATAAAGGAATCTCAGTAATTGAGTTGAATAAAAAAAAAAATCACATCCTGTAATCTGCAATTTGTATAATCCTAGAGAAAACAACCTTGAAGTATCAGGATTTGCTAGGAAACTAATGTTAGGTTTAAGCAAACTAGAGATGAGGATCATATTTTATAAAATGGTTGGGAACACTTAATGCCTGCTAGTTCTTCCAAATGTCTGATGAACTAGGAATTAATATTTACTTTTGTGAACAAAGACTTCAGATTAAAATCTCAGGAATGATTTCAGCCTGTCCATGTATTTTGAGGTACCATAATAGGCTAGCACATTATGAAAGACACAAAGATAAATAAGTACACATAAATAGAGCTTGTTTAAAGTTTATAAGCATATATAGAACTTTGAGGATTGTGATTTCTTTTTAGCACGAAAGAAATAAAATATCATAAAGTTTATTTATCATATTTTATAACTATTACCAACTGGATAGAAAATTTATACTAATTTGGAATCGGTACTATAATAATATTTATCATGCTATTGGTAACTATCAATACAAACTCTACTTATAATCTAAGTAACAAAGCATTTACAATTATATGTGATTAGGTCAGCCTTTCGCTAGATCTAAATTCTGGGTACACATTAGAATCACCCGGGGAGATTAATATAATTTTAATTTCTGATAATTATGAATTAACTGCTACTAAACTTAGCTTCTTGACAATTACAATTATAAAGTCTAATCAGCCAAAAAAAAAATGTTTAGAAGCATTTTACTGTGAGCAGAGTAGGAAGGAAATATAAAGAATGGAAAGCAAAATATTTAAGTTGTATTGTCCATGATCACATGCCTAATTTTGAAGGCCTAGCCATGGAAAATAAAGTTCAGAAGAATTCGAGTTAATTCTTAGTTAATTAATACTGAAGGCCAGATCTCTCATACTGGCTTAAAACTGAACAGGAAGATCCTGATGATAAGCAATCCCCAGAGGGGGAAGCCCTAAACTGCAAGGTCGAATCTCCCCAAATTCCTGACTAATTACTATCAAGATTTAGGGAGGAAAATCCAGTAACTCATGGAGATCAAATGCTGGAAAGCTAAAACCCAAACAAAAATTACAGGAGATGAAAAGACAGAATTCAGAGTTTTAAGTCTCACTGTAATTGCCTGACAGGTTCTTCCTGACCACTACACAAACAACATCAAGTCACTGAGATCATGGCATTGCAATAAAGAAAGAGCTTAAGGGACAAGAGTCTGACCCATGTGGGAGAACTGAAGTTATTATTCAAATCAGCCTCCTAGAAAGCTAGGATGTTAGTGATTTCAAGGATAATCTGGTGGGCAGGTAGCTGGGGAATGGGTGCTGTTGATTTGTTGAGGATGCCATTACAGGGGTGTGGAAATTGGTACTTCTGTGCTGAGTTCAGCTCTGGGTGAAGGGCCACAGGACTGGTTGAATCATGAGTTGTGGATCCCAGTGAGGTCAGTTTGGAAAACATCTCAATGTTCTGCAATAGCAATGTTACCTACAGGAATTCCTGAGGAAGTTACAAATCTTGTAATCTCTGGAACAATGGCTGGTTATCATTTAACTAAGCCTATATGTTAGCAGAATTCAAGAGCCTCTTATAATTGTATCCTTGTGGGCTTTCACTAGTTTTACAAAGGCAGTTTAGTTTTGAGAAACCAAATTTCTCCCAGTGTTAGTTTGGCCGACACCCAGGAATGAGCAAGGCCAGCATGGAGGTTAGAAGCAAGGTGGAATTAACTATTTCAGATTTCCCTTACTGTCATAATTTTGCAAAGGTGGTTTCATCATCAGTTTAGATAGGCTTTATAACATCTTTTACTATATTCCAGACTGTCTATCGAAATGAAAGAAGATCCTCAATTTAGGACAAAAGAACAAAACCCAGGATTATTAGCCACAAATAATTTCTAAAATAAAATTAATGATTAATTTTATTATAGAAATTAATAAATGCATAACAGGTTAAATAAATAAATAAATAGAAACTTCCTAAAAGACTTAAACCCAAGCCTTTACAACAGGACCCATCTGTCAAATTGGCCCTGCTGCTGGATTTTCTGCAGTCCACAAAATAAGAACATGTTTTACACTGTTAAGTCAATAAAAAATAAAGGATAATAATATTCCATGACATATAAAAATTATATAAAATTAAAACTCCAGTCTCCAAAAATGAGAAGTATAACATAGTTGCAACAAATTGTAAATCTACAAAGGATAAATGTTGATTTTCTTGATTGTTATGAAGAAAGTTTGCTGATCCTTGCTTTATAGGATTGCCCTGCTATCTTTCGTGAAAGAATTCTTTGCCCTCTGCCTTCCTGTTGTGTTGTGTTTTTGCGGAAAGCGCACTCAGGAGATTTTAGAGTGGGAAGAGAAGAGAAGCGCAGATATATATTCCTGCACCTCTGTTTTACCTATAATTCTGACAATGGCTGTCTTTTTCTTTTTTTTAACAGCCAGAGTTTTTCTAGTGGTCTGTGGCCCTAGGATTCACTGGATGCCATAAGCTCTAGTCTAACCCCCTTTGCCCTTCAAAATTAAATACTTATTTTCTTGAATTTAAGTAATATCACATATGACTCTTTGCTACTGTTAATGGTCCCTGAGAATTTAACGATCCCTGTTAGTTTTTTTCTCTCGCTCTCTTTCTTACTTTTTGAGACAGGATCTCCCTCTGTCGCCCTGGCTGGAAGTGCAGTGATGCTATCTTGGCTCACTGTAACCCTTCCAGGCTGAAGTCATACTCCCACCACCTGGGATAGATGGGACCACAGGCAGGCACCACTATGTGCAGCTGATTCTTGTATTTTTTGAAAAGATGGGGCTTTACCATGATCCCCAGGCTAATCTCAAACTTCTGAGCTCAAGCTTGCTACCTACCCACCTCAGCAACCCAGTGTTATGGGATTACAGGCATTCACCACCATGTTTGGCCCCTATTGATTTTGTTAAGGTGCTCCAGGTCCTTATAAATATTGTAGTCCCTTCCTCCAATTATCTTCTATTAACCTCTTTTAATTGTATCATCTCTTTCCTGCTAGACCTCTGACTAACACACAACTCCATTCAGAGGGTTTTCTTGTAATGTCAGCTGGAATCAATCTGTTAATGTTAAATTGTGTGTGTGTGTGTGTGTGTGTGTGTGTGTGTGTGTATCAAACTCAGTATTTGGTACTTAGTTTGTAATATTTAGATATAAGGGTTAAGTTGGGCCTTTAAAAGGAGTAGTAAGTATTTTTCCTTTTTTTATGTTGTGAGGCAATTTAGTTATCCTGGGACCTATGTGCTATGTCAAACCTTGAAGATAATGACTTGTGGAAATATGTGGTCCTGGGATATTGAACAAGGTGGTTTAACGTTCCTCTCAGCTTGACTAAACTTTAGATTAGTCGTCTTCTTGACCTTTGCCCCCAACTTCCCTTTTGATAGAGTATTTACTTTAGAAAATTTGTAATTGTGAATTCTTACCATGTCCCCTGGAGATGTAAATCTTTTAAAATCCTCTTGACAGTTTTAAAGCCCAGGAATGTCTTTCTCAAGGGTCTGTGGGCTATTTCTTTGAAGTGCAATCATCAATAAAGATACCACCCCTATCTCCCAGCCTCTGTGAGAGGGTGGGAACCTAACTTCTCTAGGAGCCTAATTCAAGTTACAAAACTACCACCCATAAAGAAGACCTGGAGAAAGTTTACCTTTCTTTGTGGTAAAGCCAATTAGCAAACACAGATCTCCTCAAAAAAATTTTTTTTGTAGCAGAATTGAGTTCAGATTGCATTCTATTTTTTTTTTCCATACTGCAGTAGCTTTTAGATAAAGTCTATATTTAACTTTGGCTGGTGCAATTTTTGCATTGAAAGTTTTTTTCCTCCTCTTTAGACCAGCTATTAGTTTATGTTTTTTCAGGAATCACCTCTTACATTTCTTATAATTATGTTGCCCAACTGTTTTTCATTTTAACATTTCTGCTTTTATATTTATACGTTATCATCCTGATTTTCTTGGTACTTTTTGTTATTTTTTTATATCAAGTTGAATGTATCTTTTACTATTTCATCTATGGATGATTACTGAAGGGGTTTAGTTGGCTAATTTTCCTCTCAGTAAAATTATCATTATATCTTAGAATTTTAGACATGTACAAATAATTATTTGGCAATTTAATTTTTATTATCTCATGTATGCCACAATTATTTATAGAATAAATGAAAAAATTTTTACATCCCTAAGTTAATTTTTATTTCTACATTTACAGCTCTTTACAGTGCTAAATATGGTGTGACCAGAGAATAATTCACTACAGTTTCTATTTCTTGGGATTTTATAATTTTTCTTATTCAACATGTTATTAAACACTATGTTTTTTATAGATATAAGATATATAGAAAGTTTTTAGTGTTTAAATACATTTATACATGTTTTTCAATGTTTTAGACACATATAATTTCATTAATTGAGTTACATATATACTATAGCCTGATTTACTATTATTATTATTGCTATTTTGAATATCAATATTCAGGGATAAATGTTAATAAATTGCATTCTTATGTTGTTTCTATCAATTTGTCTTTTATTCTTAAACTAATAGTAGGATATTGGCTGCACACAGATTTCTGAACACTATGAATTAACTGCCTAATGTAATAATTGTTGCAATGAATTAACTTTTTTTTTATAGTTTTATTTAATTATGTTATTATTATAATTATTAACTTTTTTCTGTTGTCTACTTGGGCACTTATCATGCTTTCCCTTTCAATCTTTTTGAGTGACACTGCTTGGGTTTGCCTTTGAGGATCATATAGAGTTGTACTTTTATGACTAAATTTCTGACTTTTTTATGCTTACATTTATTTCATTTATGTTTATTATTTATAAGACCTTTTTCTCCCTTCTGCAACCAATTCTCAGTAATATGGCAGTTTTTGAACTTGTTTACACTCTAGTTTGGTTACTTCAAACAGTATCCTTAACTGTATAAAATACATTAAATAAGGGGGGCAAAAGATTATACTTACCCTGTGATTATCTCCCATAGAGCTGAAGAAATGGGTGGAATTATGTTTATTTTTCTTTTTATCTCCATTGTTCCTATTACCCTTAGTTTTCCTCTATTTGAGAGCTACATTTGTATCACTGAAATCTTATTTTTCAAATCACTACTTTCTCTCAAAGATTATCAACTTTATTTCTAATATTTTATAACTATGTATATTTGAATACATATCATACAATAATTTGCATTGTTCAACTTTACTGGCATCTAGTATTATTAAATATTATTTGTTATTAGGCTTTGCATGGGTGTGTTTGTGTGTGTGTCTGTGTGTGTGTTTGCACGTATTTTTAATTATGTGATAAGCTCAATGGGAATACCAGCCATGTTCCTCATTTATTCTTCAAATCTCCCACAATGCCTAGCACACTGCTTCTCTATGTGGGTATCCAGCAAGATTTTTAATTTTACTATTGAATCTAAAAGCTTGAGGGAAATATGCTAGGCAGAAAGAAATCCTTAGGAGCTCTCATCAGCCAACACTAACATTTTTCATCTCTTTTATCCTTTTCTGAAAACAAAGCAAAGTTTCATGTTATTAAAAACTATTGATAACTTCAAAAACTACTCTATGCCATTTTATTTACCAAAGGAAATAGTAAGATGATCAGCAATTGGTATTAGACATTCACCTGCCCTGATTCTGAAAACAAAAAATTACAATAATTTTCTGTTTGATGTATAAGAGATCCTAAAGATTTAACTTAGTACAAGATATTAATTGGGGATACTCCATTAACACATTCTTTTCTCACTGCTCAGTACTATTCTCCATATGTGGTAATAAATGTGCTCCCAAAGTAATGGGAAAGAGATATTTTTAAGACAGGTTTATTTAAAACACTTTGGAGAATATTCATAGTTTCTAATTACTGACTAAATGTACTGCTTCTATTGTCTTCATTATAAATATTGTTACATACTCTATAAACCAACTCATACAATCAAACTAAATGGAAAGAAGCATAAAGTCTAAAAATTTTTCACTGATAGTTACAAGTCCCGCAAATGTTCCTGCCCAATTCTGCTACCCTGTCATTTCCTGACCAACAGCTGCTATATCACAATTTCATTGTTCTGTGCCTATGATTAACCCAACCTGTTTCCCCATACCTTCCAGAGATACTGACCTATGATTAACCCAACCTGTTTCCCCATACCTTCCAGAGATTTGAATAGTTAATAATTCTTGAAATAAGCGTTTGACAGATCTTGCTCAATTAAAGACAATCTTTTAAGCTACTTGTCCCTCTCTTCAAGAAGACTTACGTTGTTCTTACTTGCACTGTACGATCTTGAACTAATTGTTTTGTTTGGATTTTTTCCTTCTTAAACCTTTTGATAGTATCATTCATGTCTGAACCAGGCTTCCCCCCTGCCTACCCCAGAAAGCTTCAATGAGGATAAAGCATGCTGAAGACCATTTGCTATCTCCCATTGTCAGGACGTTCATAGTCAGCCCTTTTGTGTCAGACGGACGCTGGAGTCTTTATTATGGTTACTAATATTATTATTACTATCCTTGGTTGAGATATCATCACTTCATGTTATTATTGCTATGAGTTTTTTATGAGTTAGATAAGAGTGAAGGATTGGTTTTTATAATTTGGAACCTATAATTATATTGTTTTCAACTACCAAAGTGGGCCATCATTTCATAAACTTCCTACCAAGATAGTTTTGATCTGCTTAATTGCATGGAGGCTAATAGCACAAAATATTTGAATTATTTGAAAGATCTCAATAAGGGGAATCTAGATTACAATAGCCTGGTTTAGAAATTTTGGGTGTAGGATTTTTACTTTAGAGGCACCTTAGCACAAAGAGAAACAAATAATCTAGTTTCATTTGTCTAAAAGAAAGAACACTTAAGAGAAAGTTTACTTCATGTAAGTCAGCTACAATAGCTCTGTGCGTGTGTGTGTGTGTGTGTGCGCGTGTGTGTGTGTCTGTGTGAGTGAGTGTAAAAATAAGTTTCCTGTATCTATTTTATTCTCTCATTTATGCAAAGGGAAAATAAATATCTTGACAATTGTAATTTCACGTTTGAAGCTGGATCCCTCAAACTTCTCCTTTTCATTATTTTGCTCTCATTTTATCCCCTCTGTGGAGAAATTTTGGAGACTAATTAATCATAAAAATTGTTGGCATGTGTGCCTCCTAAAAATATGTAGTCCAGATAGACATAAATGGCCTCCTAAAAACTGATAAAAAATTAAGTTGAATTTATTTTGCCTTAAAATATGTGGGCTATATGTAAAAACCTGCAGCTAGGAAAACTTATTGGCTAACGGACTGACTTACTAAGAGAGAAAAGAAGATCTCTGTTTCTACAAAATAAAAAAGGAAGTTTAAATATAATTTAAGGATTCTTTGTAGTTCAGCTTTTAAATACATGGACTTAAAATTTTATTAAAGATAAGTGCATATAATATTTCCAATAAGTAGGTGAATAACATGATTAAGAAATGCATACAACTTCTTTTATGTTTTCTATGTGAATTACTACCAATAAAATTCTAGTTTATATGATCATGTTAAACATTTCATGAGGTAAACTTTTCAAATTGTCCAACTCTTGGTTTATGAGTTAAAGAGGCCATCACTGTTCCTGCAGTAGTTTAGAATTTCAAATATATTAAATGGTGTTTGAAGAAATTAATTTGTAATAAGAACACACCTTTTAAAATGTTTAATCTCAAAAATTCAAATAATATTATGAATAATGACGGATTAATGTGTTGACTTTAATTATAATACCCAAATTCTTAATTAAATTTAAGACCTTAGACTAATATTAAGTTGTGTTAATAATACTAACCTAATATTAAGACTTGTACTAATATTAAATTGTGTTAATAAATTATTTTGGGTTATTTGGATAATTTCAAATAAGAAACAAATAGAAAGTTTGGCCACTAAACATATATAGTTTCCATTTTTTCTATACATAATAGAATGTTAAAATATCTTTGCATATGTGTCATATTTTTGCTATAAGAGAATATTTGAAGAATATGCAAAATATTTTCTCATAAAAATAGTTTATGAATTACTTATTATTTGTTTCTGTGTCTGAGAAGAAAGAGTAGCTCATGGTGGTCAGGCTGATTTGGGGAAGAAGGAGAGCTAGCTGAGAATGAAGAAGGAGTTTAGCTGCAGGTCTGACATCATCAGGAATGGGTCCAAGTGTAGGTGTAATGTCATCATTAGAGATGAGTCCAGCTATGAGACTGGAGTCATCTGAGAGTCGCTTGGCTGTTACAGAGTTAGTTGAGTGCAAGGTAATGAACCTCACTTGGTTTGTAATCCTCAGGCCAAACTTAGGATCTTCAGGCATAAAACACTGTTGATCAGGGAGTCACAGAAATGTATGAATGTAGTTGAGTAAGGAGAGGTAAAACATGAAAGAAAAGAGGTTTTTATGTTGGCATCATATTGGGTATACAGTAATCTCCCAAAGAGCCTGCTGCATACATTCACCCCATGAGACTGAATAATGGTCTGGCATGTATTGTGAAAAGTCAGGTCTGGGCCTAAGGGCATTAATTCAAGAAGCTCAATGAGGGGCATGTAGTAAATATACAGGAGGCCTCCAGTGTGGTGTGAATCACTGTGCATTTAGAATTTCCAGTAGAGACTGCTTTGAACACTGCAGAAAAATTTCTCAGGAAAGTGGGAATAAGATTACAGTGTCATTTAGTGGTTGGCTATGGCAGTTGTATTGAAGAGCCCAAGTAAATGTGAGCAGCAGCTAGGCCAAAATGTAATGTATTAGCTGCCCTAGATCTTGAAGTATGACTTCTACTTCCTGAATGAAATCATTCTTAAACATTATTAATTAAATTTTCATTATAGCTAGAAAAAATATTGAAAAACGTGCAGCTTAGGCAAATTGTCATTATCAGGGTGCCAGATAGCTTTGCCAGATATCTAGAGGGGCATATAACAGTGCGTGGATCGTAACTTACAATTAATTTTTGAATGGCTTCCATCCCAATCTGGCTGGTAGCAAAACCAAAATGAGATAAAAGGGGAGATAATACCTAGTTCAATGTGATCTTAAAAAATCAAAGCATCACTATGGAGGGTAAAAAAGTCAATTGAAGAATTTCAGGTACATTTGACATGGATTACAGGTCCCTAAAGGTTAGATACTTAGTATACTGAGAGCTACTATCAGGAGCAATAACCATTTAGAAGATCCTTTTATTTTGTAAACAAGTTTTGTTAAAGCAAGCCATTGGCCTGCAGCCTGAGGCTGATAGGTTAGGTCTTTAGAGTCCAGTGTTTTAAATATTTTTTCTTTTTTAAAAATTATATTTTAATTTCTGGGGTACATGTACAGAACTTGCAGGATTGTTGCGTGCCATGGTAGTTTGCTGCCTCCATCCCCCAGTCACCCACATCAGGCATTTCTCCCAATATTATCCCTCCCCAACCTCCTGCCATGGTGGAGGAAACGCACATGCCATGGTGGTTTGGTGGAGGAAACACACATGCCATGGTGGAGTAAACATACATGCCATGGTGGTTTGCTGCCTCCATCCCCCAGTCACTTACATCAGGCATTTCTCTCAATGTTATCCCTCCCCAACCTCCCCAACCCTGCTATACCTCCCCTAGCCCCCAACCCACCAACAGACCCCAGTGTGTGATGTTCCCCTCCCTGTGTCTATGCATTTTCACTGTTCAACACCCACCTATGAGTGAGAACATGCAGTGTTTGTTTTTCTCTTCTTGTGTCAGTTTGCTGAGAATAATGGTGTTTTATATTTTGAGAAGTAAAGTAAGAACTTTGGTCAATGTCAATAGTGCCTGCAACTCCAAAGGCAACGAGAAGTGTTTTAGCAAGTCTTTGGTAGTTTCAGTGGTGGCATGTCTGGTGGGTGGGATGAGAAAAAATGTAGGAATCCACCCTGATCAAGCCACAATAAGTGGCACTGATTATGGGGGTCAGTGGCCTGATACATCTATTGGTGAGTGACTATAGGGGCAGGATCCCTGTGGGATGGCACCCCAGAGATCATATTAACAATGACCCATCTTTGTCATGAGCTTATCTCAATTTTGGCAATGGCAGAGGAGGGGTGAAGCCCTTTCTATTTAGTCCATGCCTCAAGGGGAGAGAATCTTTTATGATTTGATATTTCATGAGTCCCTTGGAACAAAAAGTAGGGTAACATAATCTGAAGTGTTATCTGGAGAAGTTTTGACCCGGGTCTCTGAAATTTATGCTAATCTATCAGCTTGTACATTAAATTGGGTCTCAGCCATATGAGACTTGGGGTGGGTAAAGATTTGTATCATCTTAATTTGTATCTTTGATATGTGAGAGGCAAGAAATTCTCAAAGTTCTTTACCTGAAATGGTTTGTTGCAATTGTTGTAGTTTAAAGATCTAAACATAAAACCTAATGCTATAAAAATCCTAGAAGAAAACCTAGGCCAAACCATTCAGGACATAAGCATAGGCAAGGACTTTATGACTAAAATACCAAAAGCAATGGCAACAAAAGCCTAATAGACAAATGGGATCTAATCAAACTTAAGATTTCTGCACAGCAAAAGAATCATCAGAGTGAACTGGCAACCAACAGAAAGGGCAAAAAATTTTGCAATCTACCCATCTGACAAAGGCCCAATATCCAGAATCTACAAAGAACTAAAGCAGATCTACCAGAAAAAAAAAAAAAAAAACATTCAAAAGTAGGCAAAAGATATGAACAGACACTTTTCAAAAGAAGACATATATGAGGCCAACAAACATATGAAAAAATCCTCATCATCACTGGCCATCAGAGAAATGCAAATCGAAACCACATTGAGATGCCATCTCATGCCAGTTAGAATGGCGATCATTAAAAAATCAGGAGACAACAGACACTGGAGAGGATGTGGAGAAAAGGGAACACTTTTACATTGTTGGTGTGAGGGTAAATCAGTTCAACTGTGTGGAAGACAGTGTGGCAACTCCTCAAGATCTAGAAATGGAAGTTCCATTTGACCCAGCAATCCCATTACTTGGTATATATCCAAAGGATTATAAATCATTCTGTTGTAAAGACATATGCAAAGGTATGTTCATTGTGGCACTGTGTACAATATCAAAGACCTGGAACCAACCTAAATGCCAATCAATGGTAGACTGGATAAGGACATCATGGCACATATATAGCATGGAATACTATGCAGCCTTAAAAAAGGATGAGTTCATTTCCTTCGTAGGGACATGGATGAAACTGGAAACCATAATTCTCAGCAAACTGACACAAGAACAGAAAACCAAATACCTCATGTTCTTGCTCATAGGTGGGTGTTGAACAATCAGAACACATGAGCACAGGGAGGGGAACATCATACACTGGAGTCTTTTGCCAGGGGGGCTAAGGGAGGGACAGCAGGGGCATGGGGAGGTTGGGGAGGGATAATGGGGAGACATGCCAGATGTAGGTGACAGGGGGATGGAGGCAGCAAATCACCTTGCCATGTATGTACCTATGCCACAATCCTGCATGATCTGCACATGTACTTCAGAAGCTAAAGTACAATTAAAAAAAAAAAAAAGTCTTAACCTTCTAGGAATAGGAAAACCTCCTAGAACTGCTAAGAAGAATTTATAAAAAATCTCCCACTAATATTACACTTGATGATGAAAGACTGGGTGGTTTGCCTCAAAGTCAGGGAACTAGACATATGTATCTACTTTTGCTACCCTACTAAAATTAAACTAAAGATGTTAGCCAGAGAAATTATATAATAAAAACAAAACAACTCTAAATTAAAAAAAAAAAAAATTGTTTCCTAAGTTAGAAAGTATTATACAGAAATCACAACTGTCTTTGGGGAGAAGTTAAAGATAAGTTTTATTAGAAAAATTATAATTTTTTATTCAAAAATTTATTTAAATATTTTCCTCTACATAGAGTGTTCTAAAGGTTATTCTTAGTGTTATTTCACACTTCTTTCAAACATCTGTCACAAACTAGGATATAGGTAGTGTTCAATAGCATAGCACATATGAAATCACAAATATTAGTGAAACCAAAGTAGACAATGCATATTAAGTTTCAGCACATATTTAGTTATGAATTATTATACTTAGAACATAAATTTCATATTTAAAATTATTTGCTATGTAAAATTAAAGGTATAGAGCAAATACATTTAATTCTTTTTAATTATATGCTACTGGGATATTGTATAAGCATGTCTTGAATATGTTAAAGGATTCCTTTACTGGCTTTTTTATTCTATATAAAAAAATCAACTTCAATATGTCAAAGGTGTCAGTGAGTCAAATAGGCATGTAAATTAAATAAAATTGGACAGCTAGGGTGTGCAAAGTAATTAATGATTGCTAATATTTGAGCTATAATGACTTAAAATAATTGGCATAGTTGCAGTAAAATAAGTTGAAATCACTTTAATAAAACCAGTAATTGGTTTTGAAAAAAGAGCAATATGTTAC
Source organism: Sapajus apella (assembly GCF_009761245.1). Taxonomy (NCBI): domain Eukaryota; kingdom Metazoa; phylum Chordata; class Mammalia; order Primates; family Cebidae; genus Sapajus; species Sapajus apella. The sequence continues at coordinate 4,226,605 of NW_022436982.1, forward strand.
AAAATCTACGTAGTATTCAATGAATGCACTCTGATTTTATTGAAAGACATTCTCAATATAAGAGGAAAATAGCGAAAAAAAAGTTCTGCATGAAACAAGTAAAATACTATAATGGTCTATGTATGGGAATAATTGAGTTTTCTTTCAAGACAAGAAGCTCCTATTTTCAACTAGTAATTGCACATTTACTTTTTGAGCAATTAAAATACCAAATAGAAATGTACATTTTTTGGTATAATGTAGGATATACTATGCCCTATCACCTAGTTTTATTCAAGTCTTGATTATGTAACACAAACTACCTGTGTCCAGTATGTATTAGTAACTAAGCCCCTTTCTATGCCATATTCTTGTACCTAGTTGTTAACCATGCTCAGGATGAGGGTGATAGTGAGGAGAAGTATTCAATAGTACAAGTCTTATTGCATGAAGTAGAAAACAGCAGAACTGATCATCTAAGGATATACCATATAACCCATGCCCACAGCACTATATAAAGCAAGTTTCTTTATAAAATTGTTTTAGATGGAAAAAAATGCCCCAAAATATTTTACTTTGAATTATTATCTTTGATAGTTTGTAGAAATGTCATTTCAAATGGGATCATGTATGAGTAATTTTTACAATTATGTTGCTAAAAATTATGATGTTTTAATCTCTTTTCAGTTAGAATACTTGAGACAGGGTAATTTATAATGAACAGAAAATTAATTAGCTCATGGTTCTGGAGGCTAAGAAGTTCAAGAGCATGGTGTCAACATCTGGTAAAGGCCTTCTTGCTGCACAATAACATGGCAAAATGTCAAGGGCATGCATGTGAAAGGCATCACAGAACAAGCTAAGCTTGTTTTATAACAGCCTGCTCTAGCAAGAACTTACTCACTCCCACAATAAAGGCACTAATCCATTCATGAGAACTTTTCCCTCACAACTCAATCATCTCTGAGAGTCCCACCTCTTAATAATGTTACATTGGCAAGTAAGTTTCCAACTTATAAACTTTTGGGGTACATATTCAAACCTTAGCACAATATATATTACAAATTATACTATGTTGTTTCCATTATTCAAAAATAAAAGCCATAGAAAAAGATCTTTTAAATATCAAAAATAATTCCAATAAAACATTATATAGCATTTTAATATTCTCTCAAATAGAATTAATAAATCAGACACATTGAAGTTATTAAACATCTCTGATATGATAGACACAAAGTTAAGCAGAGAGAACAATGTCAACAACACTATTCTTAAAAAGATACTAAATATCTAAAAACTAATATTGAAAAAACTAATAGTATATATTTGTCATAATAAAATAGGATATATTATAAATATGTGAAAGAGAAAGCAGTTACAAATTACTTCATTTTTATACTGTACAAAAACTAAAAATTCTGTTTTATAGTCTCTGAAATTATGTTGAAAATCTAAAGCATAAAAGTACCCTTCATTATATTAAAGTATAAAAGTTTGAAATATAAAAGGCCAGTGTTAAATGAAGCATGGATAAAGAAATCACTCTATCAGTTTATTAGTCACAAGAAATAAAGGCAGTATGCATCTCGCACAGGAACACATAGTAAAAACTTTCAGCCTGGCAATTTTTGAGTTTAAGACATTTAGGAGAAAATTACAGTCTTCGACAAACTCAAACAGTTAACTAAACTTTTGTAGGTCTCCCAACTAAGTCTCAAGTAAGTATCTATACTATAATCTAATATTCAAATGGAGTATTCAATAAAAACATTCCATTTGCTGTTAGCCGATGATATATTTTTATACTCATATTCTTTTTTAAACTGCATTGCTTAGTGAATAGAAAGAGAGCATGTAGCCGATGGTGAACAAAAGTAAATTAGCTGGAAATTTGAGTATGCACATTTTTAGCAGACAAATATTTACCATATTAATTTTGACTTTTCCACTTAAACTCTAATATGGTTATTTTCATGAATGCAGTGGCTAATGTAATATTTACATTCTTAATATCAATTTATCTTGTTCATATGAGTTCTCTTCTTTAGCAAAATGCACATTTATTGATTCTATTAGAGTTTTATTGTTATAAATTTTAAATTTTATCTTTTAGGAAGTAGTTAATCCTGAATTCAACAATATTTACTTAGAGTGTACTATATACTAGCTACTGTGATACTAACATTGCAATGAACGAAGTATCAATGGTTCCTACTCTCACTGTCTTTCTATTTTATCTATAACAAATCTAGTAGATTCCAGTTTAATTTAAAATGTCATGCAATTTTATAATGTCAGATTTGTAATGTTTAGGTTACAATACCAACACTTACACAATTTTTTGACATAGCAGAACACATAAAAATTGGAACCGTACAAACGGGGATTATAACAATTTTAAATATCTGAAAACATGATAATTTGACTAGGATGCCTCTGACATATGCTGTACTAAAAGATGTTGATTTCTCAAATTCACAGATAAAGTTGTTCTATAGTTAATACATCTTCCAGCAAGGCAAACTGCTAAGATACTCATCATATTTTTCCTAAGCAGTAGATGAATGAGAGCAAAGAGTTATTACTCTTATTTGTTCCTTGGTGAGATGATGTAAACAAATGCGAATGGTTTGTTAACAGTCATAGTTTTGAGAAAGAGGAAATCTTAAGTTGAGCAGACTTAAATGAAAATAGTAATTTACACTCATTGAGTGTTACTGAGTGCCAGCAAATATTCTGTAAACATTGCATAAATCTCAATAAATTCTCAGAACACTGAATTCAGTATTATCATCCCTTTTTGTAGGTAAAAAAACTGAGGCACAGTACATTTAACTTACCAAAGTCACATATGATTCATGGCAGAGTCACAAGGCAAACATCAGCAGTCTATCAGCAGTTATCAAGCTTTCTTTTCGTATAACCTTGTAATGACACTCTTATTGGAATCTGCTCCTCAGATTCCAGAAGGACCAAGAGAGAATATGTCCAGCACACTATCTTTCAAGCAAACAGTCAACAAGTAATGGAATCATGCATCATACAAACTTGATACTAATCTTTAAAATTCTTCCCAGTTTCAGCAGTAGATGTTTCTATGAATGTTAAGTTAACGAATTTCACTAGACTTCTAGGCCTAGAGCCATGCTACCTTAATAAGTGGCAATGTGGAAAGAGGTCCATAAGTGCCTACTCTACAGACAGCAAAAATGTATTGAGAGTGTCTGTTTCCTGTAGGAAAGTCCAAGAACTGAGAAATGCACCCATAACCACTTAGCTGTCAGTGGAACCCCTGTAGCAAAATAACATCATTTATTGTTCAATCTCTGGTCCTTGAATTCAGTTTTTCTGGTCCATTACCTTAGTAAGTGGTCATACATTTTCTCTTTCTTTTAGATAATCAATTTAATATCTATCTCAATCTTTGGGAAAAAACAAATTATGAAATTTTTAAGCTTTGTATTTATAGCAAGTTCTGCTTGTGTCATAGGAGCTATTTTAATACTGTTGTGACGCACTGCTAAGTCAAGAACATTGGGTTAATTTCATAGCTTTATACTAGTAACATATATACAGGTACTAGGATGACATATATCTATTATTATGAGAATAGCTGAGATAATATAGTATATATATCATACTATATATATTATAGTATATTATATTATACTATATTGTGTATACATATACACACATGCACAATTACTTGTTTGGCTGCTACAGGAATCAAGGCAAGGGCAACAGATTTTCTACCTAAAAATACTTGATAAAATTTTTCCCATGAAAATGTGGTGTGTATATATATATATATATATATATATATATATAATGGAATACTACACATCCATAAAAAAGGAAAAAATCATGTCTTTGCAGCAATGTGGGTGGTGCTGGTGGTCATTATCTTAAGTGAACTAACTTAGGAGGAGTGTGGGGGGAACACATGTTCTCATTTATAAGTGGGAGCTAAACAATGGGCAAACATGGACCTGAAGATAGAAATAATAGATGCTGGGACTCCAAAAAAGGAGCAGGTGGGAGGGGGGCAAGGGCTGAAAAAGTATCTATTGAGTACAATGCTCACTATCTGCATAATGAGTATATTAGAGCCCCAATCCCCACCAATATACAGTTACCCATGAAACAAACATGTATATATACCCCCTGAATCTAAAATAAAATTAAAATTAATTTTCCTAAGAAATCAGTTGAGGGCCAAATACACGATTAAATTAGTGTAGACTAAGTGAGAATGAAGCTAGAGAAAAAAAATTAAATATATATATAAAGCTGTTAAAGAATATGCACATTCTGGGCCTTCAAGTACATCTGTGACCATGATACAAGCCCTTTCTGATGGAGAAAATTTGGGGTGCTGCTTTTATAAAGAGAGGTAATAAGAAGACTACTATAAAATTGAGTAGAATAATAAATGAATTTGGCATTATCTGTTCTTATAGAAAAATATTTTAGTTTATTAAATTTGATGATCAGGAATTAGGAAGATTCTTTTAAAGCAGGTGATTTTATTAAAGGGTGACATATCAATTGAATCAATTTTATTCTGGTGATTCTAATAATTAAACTTAATTATTGACCACTACCAGAAAGTCTCATGGTATGATCCAAAAGTAACTCTTGCCTTCAGAATCAGATAAGAAAATCTATAAAAAGCAGCCTCCCTTGGGCAAACATAATAATCTTCTGTAGTTGGAGTGTTCTGAAAAGTCATGATATCTCATGAACTATATATTTGCATCTGCTGTACTCTGTACATCACTCACTCTCTTTACTCAAATCACTCATTTGTCTTTCAGAAAGGACCGCAAAAATCATCTCCTTTAATAAGCTTGTACTCAAATACTGGTGTGGGTTAGGTGTCCCTTCCTTCTACTGCCAACAGAATCTGATGCATTCCTCTACCACATCAATTAGCATATTTTTTGAAATAATTTGTTTATTTGTCCATTAGCCTAACTTAACTGTGATATCCTCAAGGTCAGAAACTAATTTGTTGCCTTTGAAGAGTAGAAAATTACCTAATAACTGAATATAATTATTTGTTCTTTGATGTTAAAGTTGCAGTCCCTCCCTTAAGTCTGTTTCTAGTCAAGTTATAGGCATTTTTCTCAGTGTAAAATATAAAGTATATTTTTTATATATAAAATTATACTGAGAAGAAAGCTATACCAAAGGACTTCCCTAATTAAGTTGCTTTTGGATGCTTAGACACATCTTTGGTTGTTTATTCTTAAACCTCTGAGATTCTCTTTCTGCTGATTTTTAAGTTAAAATAACTCACTTAACATTTCACTGAATAAATAATTAACAGTTGCCCCAGTCTAAAGATGTAACCCAGATTTGTAATTAATTCTCTTGATAAAAAATGTCAGCGCAATTGTATTCAGTAATGATTTATTTTTTTATATTTTATTCTCTCTTCAAAATTATAGATCCAGCATTTTGCTAGCTGTCCTCTTAAAACTCCATCTTTTTTTTATTTTAAAGCTACAGATTTTAGCATCTTAATTAAATATGTTGAGTAAGTAAAATGTACAGTTGAAGTTTTATCTACAGTTTCATCTAATGTAAAAACTGTTTCCTTAAAATTGTATGCTTCAGAGTTATGCGTATGTATTCGAATTATGATGTGAAGCTTGCCAATGACACAATAATTTACTTTTTATAAATCTATATTGAAAAAATCTTATAGATATAATGCATATGCATTTTAAAAGATGACAATAATTCCTGTTGCCTTTATCTTTGTCACATTACAGATGTTCGTTTAAAAACAACTGCAACTGTCAAAAGAAACAATATTGTATTAATAATACAACTAAGGCTTCATTTTGAGCAGACACTGATGAGCATTCAGATGACACAATTTAAAAAGTTAGCATACATATTTGTTTTCCCATCCAAATTCATTATAGAACATGCCTCTTTTGCCTGCATTGTATTCCCTCTGCCCACCTCTGTTTTTTGCCTGAGTTGTGGTGGAAATTTTCATGTAAGTTAGATTCACCTTGATCTGCTCTTGTTCAAATTTCAAATCTCTGCATCTTCCCATATTCTAGCCTAGTGAAATTAATTTTGATACGGCCAAGTGGAAGCCCAGAAGTACAGAGATGACTACATCCCAAAAAAGAAATCCTCAAACTATGAAAAATAGAGGCTGTTGGTCAAAGACTCCTGTTTCTCATATTTTATAGATGGAGCATTCTAAGAGGCATCCTCACTCTCCAAATGTTCAGGTTTTTGGAATCTGGAGTCAAAACCTAGAGCAATGACCTCAATAATTCACCCTTATATTACCTTTTTCCCCTTCCCTTCACATGTCATGTTTCCTCACTCCTGTGCCAAGTCCTTGTTTCAGGATCTATTTTAGGGAAATCCAACTAAAATACTCACTCTAGTGGTATAAAGCAATATAGTCCTGCTCAAAGTCAATCATTAAGTGATAATCCTAGCAAATCAATGAGAGGTTACATCTTTTTAACATGTTGAACAAATTGATTCCATCCCTGCTTTTTAATTCAAAATTAGATCAACTACATATATATTGGAGCATTGGAGTATAACTAAAACTATTCACAGGGAAAAATATTGACACCTCCTCAACAGTTAGGAGCCAAGTATTTAAATTCTTCAAACAAAGTGTTAGAGATGATGCCTGCATCTAAAGCATGTAGCTCTGCTTACAATCAATTAATTAGAAATCTCTTCAAGACATTACCACACATGTCAGTCTTAAACTTTTCATAACTTGACCCTAAAAACAATCATCAGGGAAATTTATGGAATACTTAGTTCAGAAAATACATGTTAATAATTTGCATTCTTATTTTTTTAGTTTTATGCTGGAGATGAAGGGCCAGAAATTTTGTGCCTCAAATATGTTGTGTACATCTTAGAAATGTCTTTTGTGAGCCATGAGCTGACTTGATTCGCTTTATTTTTAGGATTCATCACACACACACAGAAACACACACACAATTACAAAACAAATGGTCACATGAAAACCATGACTTCCAACTGGCAGAAGAGCAGAAGATCAAACACCGCATGTTCTCACTCATAGGCGGGTATTGAACAATGAGAACACATGGACACAGGGACGGGAGCACTACACACTGGGGTCAGTAGGGGGGAAATAGGGGGAGGGACGGTGGGGTGTGGGGAGCTGGGGAGAGATAGCGAGGGGAGAGATGGCAGATATAGGTGATGGGGAGGAAGGCAGCAAATCACACTGCCACGTGTGTACCTATGCAACAATCTTGCATGTTCTTCACATGTACCCCAAAACCTAAAATGCAATAAAATAAATAAATGGGGGAAAAAAAAAGAAAACTATGACTTCCTCCTTTCTAAATTGCTATGAAAGACATTACCCATTAGCCCTTCTATGATAATTTATAAGGCGAATTAGCTGAAAATTTCATGTTGATAAAAATTAGCATAAAAACCATGTTAATAAATTGGCAACTTTTCATTTATAAAAATCGAGGTATATTTTTCTTTTTTGTCCTTATGTATGATCTGCAAGCCATCTCAGAAGAAAGTTTTATCCTTAAAGGTAATTTTGTTTCAATTAAATTTTTAGTTTAAATGCCTTCTCCTCATGATGCAGAAATGTTTGATTTGTTTTAATGATGCTTTTTAAAAGTACTGTTAAGCAATTATTGGAATAATAGGTAGAATAATAATAAAAATGTGGTTCATTTCATTCCTCCACTGCATTGGCAACAAACCTTTGTTTCTCACATTCATATTTATTTCACCAAACATAATTCTGTAAAGGTATAATAAATTTGGACCTTCCTGGTTGGAATTCCACTTAAAAAAAAATCAACGCATATGTTTACTTTCTCCCCCAATTTTTACATTATTGCAATAAAATGGAGCATAGAAAGTGATTTCAAATCTAAATTTTAGACATTCTCCTAAAAGTTCCTCTTCTAAATTAACTGACAAAATGATGAAGATCCAGTGTTATGATTATATTCTGCTAACTATAATCTCTTTTATTCATCTTATTCTATCTTATCAGATTCTTAGGAAGAAAAATCAAACCCAAAGCAACATTATCTATTATACTATCTTTCATCCAGTAGCCCTATGTTCAGGGTCCTATCATGCTGAGAGAATACAAAATGACTGCCCATTGTGAAAGGATTCATGATAGGATGTCAAACGTTGCTTTTGATGTGGGGGTTGGGATATTATTAATAAATATCAATGCTACAGTAGCAGGATGGAAGAGGTTAAAATTTTTATAAAAATGGTATTGTCTGTTAATGTTCAGAATATTATTTCTAGGCAGTAAAATGATATATTTTTATTTTTATCCTGCTTGTTTTCCTTCTATTATAATGAATATAATGTGGGGGTCAATACAACTTCACTTTTTATACATGACAACATCTGCACAGCTGATTTAAGCCTACAAAAGCACCTTCAGGTTATTATCTCAGTTTTCATGATTATTTTTTAAATTGAAATTTGGTAATTAAAGGAAAATATACTGGAGAAAATAATAAAACTATTTTAAAATATATCTTTCTCATACTGCAGAGTTAGAAAGTAAAAGAAGAGTACAATAATAGCTTTCTCAAAGGGGTGCTTAAGCTGTTAGGCCTTATCTATTCTTTAGAAACTGGAAGCATTCCCCCTTGAAATGTGGCACCAGACAAGGATGCCCTCTCTCATCACTGCTATCCAATACAGTATTAGAAGTTCTAGCCAGAGCAATCAGGCAAGAAAAAGAAATAAAGGGCATTCAAATAGGAAAGGAGGAAGTCAAATTGTCTCTATTTGCAGACGACATGATTGTATATCTAGAAGACCCCATCGTCTCAGCCCCAAATCTCCTGAAGCTGATAAGCAAGTTCAGCAAAGTCTCAGGATACAAAATCAATGTGCAAAAATCACATGCATTCCTATACACCAATAACAGACTTAAAGAGAGCCAAATCAAGAACAAACTTCCATTCACAATTGCCACAAAGTAAATAAAATACCTAGGAATACAACTATCAAGGAACGTAAAGGACCTCTTCAAGGAGAACTACAAGCCACTGCTCAACGAAATAAGAGAGGACACAGGCAGATGAAGAAACATTCCACGTTCATGGTTAGGAATAATCAATATCGTGAAAATGGCCATACTGCCCAAAGTAATTTACACATTCAATGCTATCCCCATCAGGCTACCAATGACCTTCTTCACAGAACTGGAAAAAATCACCTTAAGCTTCATATGGAACCAAATGAGAGCCCGCATAGCCAAGTCAATTCTAAGCAAAAAGAACAAAGTGGGAGGCATCACACTACCGGAGTTCAAATTATACTACAAGGCTACAGTAATCAAAACAGCATGGTACTGGTACCAAAACAGAGATATAGACCAATGGAACAGAACAGAGGTCTCAGAGGCAACACAACATATCTACAACCATCTGATCTTTGACAAACCAGACAAAACAAGCAATGGGGAAAAGATTCCCTGTTCAATAAATGGTGTTGGGAAAACTGGCTAGCCATGTGCAGAAAAGCAGAAACTGGACCCTTTCCTGACACCTTACACTAAAATTAACTCCAGATGGATTACAGACTTAAACATAAAACCTAACACCATAAAAACCGTAGAAGAAAATCTAGGCAAAACCATTCAGGACATAGGTGCAGACAAGGACTTCATGACCAAAACACCCAAAGCATTGACAACAAAAGCAAAAATAGACAAATGAGACCTAATCAAACTCCACAGCTTCTGCACAGCAAAAGAAACAATCATTAGAGTGAATCAGCAACCAACAACTTGGGAAAAAGTTTTTGCAGTTTACCCATCTGACAAAGGGCTGATATCCAGAATTTACAAAGAACTAAAAAAGATTTACAAGAAAAAAACTAACAGGCCCATTCAAAAGTGGGCAAAGGATATGAACAGACACTTTACAAAAGAAGACATATGTAAGGCCAACAAACATGAAAAAATGCTCATCATCACTGGTCATCAGAGAAATGCAAATCAAAACTACATTGAGATACCATCTCACGCCAGTTAGAATGGCGATCATTAAAAAATCTGGAGACAATAGATGCTGGAGAGGATGTGGAGAAATAGGAACACTTTCACACTGTTGGTGGGAGTGTAAATTAGTTCAACCATTGTGGAAGACAGTGTGGCGATTCCTTAAGGACCTGGAAATAGAAATCCCATTTGACCCAGCAATCCCATTACTGGGTATATATCCAAAGGATTACAAATCATTCTACTATAAGGACACGTGCACACGAATGTTCATTGCAGCACTGTTTACAATAGCAAAGACCTGGAACCAACCCAAATGCCCATTGACGATAGACTGGATAGGGAAAATGTGGCACATATACACCATGGAATATTATGCAGCCATCAAAAACGATGAGTTTGGGTCCTTTGTAGGGACATGGATGAACCTGGAAACCATCCTTCTCAGCAAACTGACGGAAGAGCAGAAGATCAAACACTGCATGTTCTCACTCATAGGCGGGTGTTGAACGATGAGAACACATGGACACAGTGAGGGGAGCACTACACACTGGGGTCAGTTGGGGGGAAATAGGGGAGGGACGATGGGGGGTGGGGAGCTGGGGAGAGATAGCAAGGGGAGAAATGCCAGATGTAGGTGATGGGGAAGGAGGCAGCTGCCATGTGTATACCTATGCAACAATTTTGCATGTTCTTCACATGTACCCCCAAACCTAAAATGAAATAAAATAAATGGGAAAAAAAAAGAAAAAAAAAGGAAAACAAACATGCTAAATAAATTTAAAATATTTTGTTTTTACAGTTATTAAACAATTTGAGCTTTGAAAAAAAAAAAAAGAAATTTCTTCTTAAAATCCTGGAGTCACTACAGAATCCCTTAGCTATGTAGATCATCTGGTAGTTCTCTTATCTCCTCCTCTAAGTGCTATATGTACATTTATATTATTTCTCGATGAAAAAAAAATGAAAAATGGAAGCTGTGATAACAAAACTCAGTATTTACAGGTTTACACTTGAGCAAAATCCCTGCTTTTCCCTAGGAGGGTAATGAACATCTAAGACTAAAGATGCTGGTATCACTACTAATACTGCCAACAAATTATCCGTAGACATTACAAAAAATTGTCTGTATTGTTCCTACTACTTTCTATTTTGTCTCTCTCACCCTATGTTTCTAACATAATCTATAAGGATGGGGTGAAGGGCTTAATAAAAATTGAAAACATTATGCTATATTACAAATAAATCTTGTTTCTAGCTATTCTTGAACAAAAATCTGTATACAGTTCTTTTATCTTAAATATTCCGTAGAATGACTCTTTATTCATTAAATAAAATTATTTGTTAAATGTGAAAATTAAATCCACTGTGCTTGATCCTCTGCATACCTAGATGGATCTAAATTTTTCAATACTCAGAGTGAACAAAACTTAGGTTCAAAGACCTCTTTCTTTTCATTCTCCTCTTTCTTTCATCTCATTATAAATGAGATGATCATAAAACCGAAGAGAAGTTCTAGCAGGAAGAGGTAATCCAAGTACTTGAGAGTCTTTGTGCAGCTCCTTAGATTCCTCTATAGGTATGTTCCTGCAAAATTTTCCCCATAAAATTTTGAGTTCCATGAGGCACCTATGTGTATCTTATTTATCACTAAATCCTTAAAAGCCTAGAACTATGCCCAATCTTGATATATGCAGAAGACATATGAATAAATAAATTTATGTTAATATAGTAATGCAACCTCTGCTTATATTCACAATTATCTATAACAGGGTTTGTCAGCCTTGGCACTATTGACATTTTATGCCAGATGATTTTTTTTGAGTAGGAGGATGTCCTGTGCATTTTAAGATGTTTAGCAGTATTGTTGGTCTCATCCTAATTGCTACAATTCCCAGGAGACAAAATCAATCAAGAATTATTCATGTATGCATAATTTCAAGAATTATTCATGTATGCATAGATTTGCAACAATATCTCTATTTATCTACCATGTATATAGCTCATTTATATAGTCAACAGTTCATAGTTGCTAATATTTGCCAGTGATTATGTTTTATTTCAGACTTCATAAAAAGTTTATCTTTATTGAATAATCCTTGTCCATACTACATGGAGACTTCTTTGGTGATTTTTGAAGAATGCAAGTAGTATAGTATTCTTTTATGAGATTCCAGTACATCACTTAATATGTTTCAGAAAGAACTCATGAGACTTTGCTGCAGAATAACGGAAGTAAAATTATTCCCTCCTTGAACCCTAGTGCATTATTGGTGGAAATGTAAATTAGTACAGCTATTATAGAAAACATTGTGGAGGTTCCACTGAAAACTAAAAATAGAACTACCATATACTCTAGCAATCCTGCTGCTGGGTTATATATCCAAATGAAGTGAAATCAGTATGTAGAGGGACATGGATGAAACTGAAAACCATCATTCTCAGCAAACTGACACAAGAACAGAAACCCAAACACCAAATGTTCTCACTCATAAGTGGGTGTTGAACAATGGGAATACATGGACACAGGGAGGGGAACATCACACACTAGGGTCTGGGGGATTGGGGAATATTCCTCCTGGAGGAATAGCAGGAGTGGGGGGACTAGGGAGTGATAGCATTAGGAGAAATATCTAATGTAGGTGATGGGGTGTTGGATACAGCAAACCACCACCATGGAACTTGTATACCTACGTAACAATCCTGCACAATCTGTACATGTACTCCAGAACTTAAAGTATAATAAATAAATTTATAAAACAAAGTGAAAGTTGTGTAGCATCAAATTTTGCTATGTATTATGAATGCAATGTTCATGATGAAGTGGATTTGCAATATAATTAGTATTTAAAGAAACTAGAAATTTAAATCTATACGTATCTACTATCCATTTTGTTTTCTTTTTGATATAATGGAATTTCTTGTTTCTTCCACTTTTTGCTTTCTTCACCCAGTTTCTCTCTATATATACTTTCAGTGACCCACAATTTTTCTTCTTTGCTCAGTGATTTTGGAAACATGTAAAGTTACATATGCATTTAGTGAATTTTGCCTGTACTGTAGTTACTATCTCTATTATCTATGGAGAAGTTGAAAAGAATGAGAGAGATGTTCATTTTGTTAGAACTCAATAATCATAGTATAATCCAAAAAATCCTTATTTCTATACAACATTCTATGATAGGTGTTGAAAATTCATTTTACTCTCAACAGATTTACCACTAAGTACTTTGAAGTATTGTTTCTACAATAACAATATTCTCAAAAATACTGGGTTCACATAAGGAAGTTATGATAGTAAGGATTCTGCAAATAATGTTTTATGTGCTTATAAAAAGACAGCTTAAATAGAAAAACATTTCCAAAAATGCAGTGCCTGGTGTCAGCATCCTATTTCAGTTAGTTTCATGCTAGCTTGCCACCACTTACCACTACTCATAAAATACATGCATATCACATTTTATTACCTTTTGCTTCATTGTACTTTGCAGATATTTTGTTTTCTTACACACTGAATGTTTGTGGCAATCCTATGTCAAGCAATTCTATAAGTGCCATTTTTCCAAAAGCATGTGCTCACTACATGTCTCTGTGTTGCATTTTGGTAATTCTCACAATATTTCCAATTTTATTATTACTATTATATCTGTTATGATGTGCTTTTAATCAATGATGTTTAATGTTATTATTGTAAGTGTTTTAGGACACCAAGAACCACACTCATATAAGATGGCAAACATAATCAGTAAATGCTATTTGTGCTCTGACTGTTCTTTGAATCAGCCATTTGTAGAATGAACTCTCTCTCTCTTTCCTTGAGTCTCCCTATTCTTTGATACACAACAGTATTAAAATTAGGCCAATCACCCTAGAATGACCTTTAAGTGTTCAAGTTAAAGAGTCACACATGTCTCACTTTTAAGGAAAAGCTATAAATAATCAAACTTAGTGAGGAAGGCATGCCAAAAGCCAAAACTGGTTGAAACCTAGGTTTCTTGTGCTAAACAGCCAAGTTATGAATACAAAGGAAAAGTTCGTTAAGGAAATTAAAGGGTTACCCCAGTAAATACACAAATAATAAGAAAATGAAACAACCTTATTGTTGATATAGAGAATGTTTGAGTGGTCAGGATAAAAGATCAAACAAGCCACAATGTTCCCTTAAGCCAAAGCCCAATCCAGAGCAACGCCTTAACTCTCAATTCTATAAATGCTGAGAGAGGTGAGGAGACTGCAAAAGAAAAGTTTGAAGCTATTAGAGGGTGGTTGATAATGTTTATGGAAGGAAGCCATCTCTATAACATGAAAGTACACAATGAAGCAGGACATGTTGATGTAGAACATATAGCTAAGATCATTGATGAAGATGGCCACAATAAACAACAGATTTTCAATGTATACAAAACAGTCTTCCATTGGAAGAATATGCTATCTAGGGCTTTCAAAACTAGAAATAAGTCAATGACTGTCTCCCAAGCTTTGAAAGACGGTCTGACTCTCTTGTTAGAGGCCAATGCAGCTGATGAATTTAAGTTGAAGCCAATGTTTATTTGTCATTCCAAAAAATCTGAGGGCCTCTAATAATTATGCTAAATCTACTCTGTCTGTGTTTTGCAAATGGAAAAACAAAGCCTGGATGACAGTAAACATCTGTTTACAGCATGGTTTACTGAATATGTCAAGCTTGCTGTTGAGATCTAATGTTCATAGAAAAAAAAATTCAAAATATTACTGCTTATTTGACAATACACTTGGTCATCAAAGAGCTCTGATGGAGTTGAGATGAGTTTTGTTTCTATGCCTGCTAACACAATATTCATTATGTAGCCCATGAATCTAGGAGTAATTTTGAATTTTGAGTCTTATTACTTAAGAAATATATTTCGTAAGGCTAGAGCTGACATTAATGCTGATTCTTCTGAAGAATTCAGGAAAAATAAATTGAAAACCTCTGGAGAGAATTCACAAATCTAGATGCCATTAAAAACATTTGTGATTAATAATGGATATCAAAGTTGCAACATAAATAGGAGTTGAAAGAGGTTGATTCCAGCCCCTATGGGTGACTTTGAGGAATTGAAGACTTCAGTGGAGGAAGGAACCAAAGACATGATGGAAATAACAAGAGAATAGATTGAGAAATAGAAACTGTAGATGTCACAGAATTGCTGCAATCCCGTGATGAAACTTGATCAAATGAGAAGTTGTTTCTTACAGATGAGCATATAAAGTGGTTTCTTGGGATGGAAACTGCCTTTGGTGAAGATGCTGTAAACATCATTGAAAAGACAACAAAGGATTTAGAATATTTCATTAACTTATTTGATAAAGCAATGGCAAGGTTTGAGAGAAATGACTTTCAGTTTGAAAGAATTTCTACTGGGTAAAATGCTATCAGGCAGCATTGCATGTTACAGAGAAATTATTTGTGGAAGAACGAGTCAGTCAATGGGGGTAAACTTCATTGTTGTCTTATTGAAATAAATTGCCACAGAGTCCCAGCCTTCAGCAACCACCCCCTGATCAGTCAGCAGCCAACATGAGGCAAATCCCTCCACCAACAAAAAATTAGGATCCCCTGAAGGCTCAGATAATTGTTAGCATTTTATAGTAATAAAATATTTTAAAGTATAAAAAATCTTTTAAACATATTGTTATTGAACACTTAATAGACCATATACCATATAAACATAAATTTTATATGCACTTAGAAACCAAAAAATTTGTGTTGCTCTCTATCACAGTCGTCTGAAATCAAACCTGCAATATCTCTGAGGTATAGACAAAGTTCCTTTCTATATGGAATTCTCTGGCAAGTCAAGTTCTCTTGTTCTCATGAGTACTAGAATATAAACATTTAATGTTATTTTTTATTGAGTTCTCAGTATACTTGTGGTTATTACTGCTGAATATATTAAAAATATTATTTTGAGAAGACAATTTAGCAAACTGTACAGAAACACATAAAGTAGATTACAAGGGCTAATTAGCCTTTAATGAAGGCCAGCTAACACTAAATAGATTGTAGTAACGTTTCCTGATAGCTACATTTTGAAGTTTTGGGAGAAAAGGGCAGCGATAAAAACAAAGCAAAACCACAGATTCAGAGTCACAGTAAATGCCTTAGAAGTATTTCCTCTAGGAAAAATAATTCTGGCTACTAAGCTAATTTCAGTATCTCTTTTTCTCCTCTTTTCAAAAATATTGTGATTAGGATCACGCACTCAGGTTTTAAATATAATGTTGAAAACCACATTTCAAATTTTTCAGTCTCAATATTACTATGTTACATGTCTAACTTGATTTCATCACTGCCCATTCAGATAATCCAAAATGATTCATTCTCATTCAGTTACATTTTTTTCTACTTATTTTTTTAAAACTTTAGTTTCATTCTGCATATGCATCTGGAATAAAAGTGAAAATAACAGTATATTAGTCCACTCTCATGCTGTTGAGAACTGCCACAAGACTGGGTAAAGGAAAGGCTTAATTGACTCACTGTTCTGCAAAACTGGTGAGGCCTCAGGAAACGTATAATCATGGCTGAAGGCACTTCTTCATAGGGCAGCAGCAGAGAGAATGAGCATCCAGCAAAGGGAGAAGCCCCTTATAAAACCATTGGACTTGTGAAAATTCTCTCACTATCATGAGAACAGCATTAGGGAAACCAGTCCCATGATTCAATTATCTCCACCTGGTCCCACCCTTGACATGTGGGGATTATTACAACTCAAGGTGAGATTTGGGTGGGGACACAGAACCAAACCACATCAAATAGTAATCAAAATGCCAACAATATAAACTGAGTTTTGTAAATGATGAAATCAGAGCACAGTGGCTCATGCCTGTAATCCCAGTACTTTGAGAGGCAGGAGTATCACTTGAGGCCAGAAAGTTCGAGACCAACCTGGGTAGGATAGAGAGGCTCCATCTCTACACAAAATTTTTTTAAAAATTAGCTGTGCATGAAGACATGTACCTCTAATCCTAGCTAGTAGGGAAGCTGAAGTGAGAGGATCACTTGAGCCCAGAAGATCAAGACAAGCTTGGACAACAAAGTGAAATCCTGCCCCCCACCTCAATAAAAAATTAGCTGGGCATGGTGACACAGCCTTTGATCCCAGCTACTCAGGAAGCTGAGGTGCGAGTCTCACTTGAGCCAGGGAATATGAGGTGGCTGTAGTGAGCTATGATTGTGCTACTGCAAACTGCAGCCTGGTTAAAAAAGTGACAGACTGTTTCAAAAGAAAAAAAAAAACAAGTATTAGCATCAGACTTATCTGAGGTTTCAGTCTCAATAAGAGCTGGGAACATTTACTTAACCTCCCAATCATGAGTTTCTCAAATTAAAATGTTCTAATGATGCCTACATTACTGTACTAAGGATTTATTTATTGGAAAAATATTTATTAAGAATCTATTGCATATCTAGCATAGTTCTAGCTAATGGGCATATATTTAAAAAAATGTAGCCCTTAATAAGCTTAAAGTCTTGGCCATCAAGAACAGCAAATGTAAATAAATCCATGGACAAACTTGTAATTGCAACTGTGATAGATACACAGGATTCAATAGATCTATAAAGAAAAGTTGATTAATTCAAAATGATTTTCTGGAAAGTCATATCTTCCACCAGACAAAGATAAAAGGGGCTGCAAGGATTTAACTTGCTGAATTACAGATTTGCTTATTAATGGTAGTTATTTAAGTAAATAAAATTTTTATTTACTTATTTAATAAGTAAATAAAAATTACTTATTTACTTATTAATGATAACATTACTTATTAATGTTATCATTGCACAACTTCACTTCAAAGTTTTGCAAAGTGATGAAGTTGTGATTATGTCCTGAACCGTATCATTGAGAGTAAGGGTGCATAATGGGATTTGGTGGGATGTGGAGCAAAAAGGACTTGATGCCAAGATTTATGTAAGGACTGTCCAGGAAGAAAGAGGATTGCAGAAGTTTGCAACCTATTACAAAGCAAAGCAGTGGAAAAGAAGTGCCAAAGTAACGACTCAGCAACTAAGAAAACACACACACACACACACACACACACACACACACACACACACACACAGACCTTAAAATGGTATCAAGTGTAAAGGAAAGTGCTGTATGTGTTGAAGGCCAACAAATATGCAGGTATAAAAAATTATTTCCAACATAAAGCTCCCGTGAATAAGTGTGCAACAATGAAGGCTCAGAGGAAGAAAAATTCAAGATATTTTAAAATAAATGGAAATTATGATTGCCTTACAATAAAATGTTAGTGTTTTTGAAAGCAAAATTCCTTCCTCTGGGGTCCTTGGCTTTTGGGTCAGGGAGATATGTTGCTGAGAGTGCAGAGATTATGCAGGGACTTAATTCATTTATCCTTTTTATATATGAGGCCAACAATTTTAGATCATTTCTCACCTGTGAAGATAAGTAAATAGATTCGTTTTTAAAATAACCTAGCAAAAGCCTTTTGATATAAATGAATAATTATCTTTCTAAAGCCTGGAAGCAAAGTAAGGGAGGTCAAGTGAGTAAAACCTGTTGTAATTTAGATTCCCACCTTGGTTTTCAAAAGCCAAATGTGTAATTGGTGAACACTGTAGGAAAGGACAAAAAGATCAAGCCAGTTACTCATTTGTCCAAAGCCCAGACTTTATAGATGATGGTTTAAATTTTTCATGCTCAAAAAACTTATTTTTGCCAGTTTGATTCAACAATCATGGAAAAATTGTATTGAAATAATATTTACTCTCATATTAAACAAGCACAACAAAGTCACTTTTAAGTTGACTAAATTAAAGCCACATATATTATCTAGCAAATCTAAATAATTTAACAGGTTCTAATAAAAATAAGGTTAAATAAGTAGAGATTAAACAAATAATATACATATATGTGCATATGTACCTATATGTAAATTTCTTTTCAAAACTAGACTGTTTTCACAGGTATTGTGCATTGAGATAAAATCAACTCAATCACCTATAGCAATGAATTCATGGTTTGCTCAGGTGAAACCAAAGCATTTCAGCAAAAGCTTTTTAAACAGATTTTTCCTCAATAAAATTTTCAATGTTATGTTTCCCGTCATGGTGCTGATGGCATTTTTGTAATTTTACAGAGATATAGGTAGGTTGCATAGTGACTATTACCCTTCAGTTAATTTGCTCTTGTCATTTGTTTGCTTCTGTGATGACTTATATACAAAGTTATAAACAAAGCGCATTAGAATTCATCAACTGTCTGCAGTCAGTATGTTTTGAAAATTATTAGGCAGTTTTAATAAGCCTCTAGACACACCCAACATAACCCCCCGGCACACACACACAAAAACAACTTAGCCACAAATAGAGCATATTTTCCTTCATTTGCTAAGTCCATGCAGATCTCAGCTACATAGCTCTTCTGTTGGGTTACTTTGGGAAGAAACGCTGCTTTGTTATTTAAATATATGCTGTCATTATTATTATTTAAAAGTGTCTACTTTTCTCTCATGGTCAGAACTAAACGAGAAAAAAATGGAATCAATCTGTGAAATCTTCACTGAATTAGAGACAGATAAGTGTTACATATGTGATTCTGCTTTGATGAAAGAATTTTTCCCTTAGTCCCAGTTGTAACAGAAAATAGTGACTTTTTTCTAGTAGGAATCTCTTAATTTTATAATAATCTTTTTTGAAGAATTTTGCCATCATCATTAATTTCTGGCTCTTAAGTTACTTTCAGTCACTCAAATAAAATAGATTTCCAGCATCAACATATACAATACTGCAGCATTTTAAAATAGGAGTTCTTAGACATGCACTGTGAAAGTTGAGAATCCTGCTTAAGGGAGAAGGAATAAAAATAAAAACAAACAAAGCAGAAAGTCCATCAATTTGATGGACTTTGTTTGGAATCATTTATATTTGAAATTATGGTTCCATTTTTTACACTTAACATATGTTTTATAATCACTGATTTAGGGTTGATGAAGAGTGTCTGCCATCCTAAATCTTTATTTCTCTAAAATAAAAAGCATTTTAAATAATAGAATCCTTTTCAACAACAAAATATAGGCCTTCTTTTATGTGAGTATAATCTAATCATTTGCTTTAAATTAATATTCTTTATTATAAATTAGCATTTGTGATCAGAACTGTAAAAACACAATAAGAGATATGGTTTCAACTGCTGTCTTCTTTTATGCCAACTTCATCTCCACACTAATTTGGACAGACAGATGTCTCTCTCGTTTCTTAAGAAATACACGGCATCAAACTTAATATTTTTTCAGAGAACTGTGCTACTTGACCCACTAAGTTTGACTATCCAATGCCCTCTTCTTCATATTTTACCTAAACACTTTCTTTAGATTTTTAACACCTTTTTAAAATTTTTGCCTATAGAAGGTAGCATACACTATTTTAGGCATAACCATAATCTTTTGCTCCTACTACTGTAAATTGTAGTCAGTCAGTTATGGAAAGTATGCAGCCAAGGAAATAATTGTAAGCTGTAAACCCTCAGTGAACCCAATCATATTCAACCAGGGTAGGTGAGTGTGCAGAAATGACTGCCTGGAAAGGCAGAAGAATCAATTCTATCTTCAAGCACTTCAAGGTCTCAGAGTAACTACAGTGTACCTATGGGCTGACAGTGGCAGACAACTGTAAAATAACATTTCCTGAGAGAGATCCAAGATGGCTGAATAGGAACAGCTACAGAGTGCTATTCCCAGCAAGAACAATGCAGAGGGTGAGTGCCCACCACATTTCCAAAGAAATGTTCACTGCCCATAGACCAGGAGATTCCCGGGCTGAAAAGTGCCACGAGTTTTCAGAATGGCACATTCAGCTGGTGCCGGTTTGGCACAAAGAAACTCATACAAATCTGGGCAGCCATTTCAACTGGCACCCAGAATGCCTAGGAGACAGAGACGCCTATTCAACTGAAAGGGAGGGGCAGAGACAGGGAGCCAGGCAATCTGGCTTGGTGGGTACCACCCCTACAAAACAAGCAATCTGAAACACTCTGGATTGAGTTTTGCCATAAGTGCAGCTGGACCCAGGATGGTCCAGCTCAGTGGGGGAAAGGGCGACTACCAGTACCGAGGCAGTCTGCCACTACCGAGGCAGTTCACACAGCAGCTGGGCAGAGCCTGCCGCAGCTCATCAAAGCCTCTGCTGAAAGACTGTGACTAGACTACTCCCTGTGGAGCAGGGCATCTATGAAAAAAGGCAGCAGCACAACAGGAACTTATAAATAAAGCCAACCTTCCCAGGACAGAGCACCTGGGAAAAGAGGTGGTTATGAGTTTCGCTGCAGCAGACTTAAAAGTACCTGCCCAGCAGCTCTGCACAGAAAAACAGAGCTCCTAGCACAGCACATGAGCTCCCACAAGGGACAGACTGTCTCCTCAAGCAGCTCCCTGATCCCCATATACCCAAAGAGACACCTCATAACAGAGAGCTCAGGCCGACATCTGGTGGGTACCCTTCTGGGAAGAAGATAACAGAAAAAGAAATTGGCAGCAACCCTTACTGTTCTGCAGCCCCCACAGGTGATCCCCTGACAAGCAGGGTCTGGAGTAGACCTCCAGCAGTCCTGTAGCAGAGGGGACTGACTGTTAGAAGGAAAACTAAGAAACAGAAAGAAATAACTTCATCATCAACAAATGGACCTCCACTCAGAGACCCCATCTGAAAGTCACCAAATACAAAGACCACAGGTAGATAAAACCACTAAGATGGGAAGTAATGAGTGCAAAAAGGATAAAAACACCAAAAACCAGAATGCCTCTCCTCCTCCAAAGGATCTCAACTCCTCACCAGCTAGGAATCAAAGATGGATGGAGAATGAATCTCATGAATTGACTGAAACAGGTTTGAGAAGATGGGTAATAAGAAACTTCTCAGAGCTAAAAGAATATGTGTTAACCCAATGCAAAGAAACTAAGAATCTAGAAAAAAGGTTGGATGAGAGGCTAACTAGAATAAACAGCTTAGAGAAGTATACAAATGACTTGATGGACCTGAAAAACACAGCACGAGAACTTGGTGAAGCATATGTAAGTTTCAATAGCTGAATTGATCAAGTAGAAGAAAGGATACCAGAGATTGAAGATAAATTCAATGAAATAAAATGAGAGGGCAAGAATAGATGAAAATGCATGAAAAGAAATGAACAAGGCCTCTAAGAAATAGGGGATTATGTGAAAAGACCTAATCTACATTTGATAGGTGTACCTGAATGTGACAGTGAGAATGAATCCAAGCTGGAAAACACTCTTCAGGATATTATCCAGGAGAACTTCCCCAAACTAGCAAGGCAGACCAACATTCAAGTCAAGGAAATACAGAGAACACCACGATGATATTCCTCAAGAAGAGCAATCCCAAGGCACATAAACAACAGATTCATAAGGGTCGAAAAAAAGGAAAAAATGCTAAGGGCAGCCAGAGAGAAAGGTCGGATAACCCACAAAGGGAAGCCCATCAGACTCACAGCTGATATCTCCACAGAAATCCTATAAGCCAGAAGAGAGTGGGGGCCAGTATTCAACATCCTTAAAGAAAAGAGCTTTCAACCTAGAATTTTATCTCCAGCCAAACTATGCTTCATAAGTGAAGGAGAGAGAAAATCCTTTATTGAAAAGCAATTGCTGAGAGATTTCATCATCACCAGGCATGCCTTACGAGAGCTTCTGAAAGAAGCACTAAACAAGGAAAGGAACAACCACTACCCACCACTCCAAAAACATACCAAATGCTAAAGACAATCAACACAATGAAAAAAATGCATTAACTAACTGGCAAAACATCCAGCTAGCATCAAAATGGCAAGATCAAATTCACACATAACAATATTAACCTTAAATGTAAATGGGCTAAATGCCCCAGTCAAAAGACACAGACTGGCAAATTGGATAAAAAGTCAAGACCCATTGGTGTGCTGTATTATTTTAAGCCTATGTGTGTCCTTGCCAGACCCATCTAATGTGCAAGGACACACATAGGCTTAAAATAAAGGGATGGAGGAAGATTTATCAAGACAAAGGAGAGCAAAAAAAAGCAGGAGTTGAAATCCTAGTCTCTGATAAAATGGACTTTAAACCAACAAAGATCAAAAGAGACAAAGAAGGACATTACTTAATGGTACAAGGATCAATGCATACAGAAGAGCTAATGATCCTAAATATATATGCACCCAATACAAGAGCACCCAGGTACATAAAACAAGCTCTTAATGAACTACAAAGAGACTTAGACTCCCACACAATAATAGTGGGAGACTTTAACACTCCATTGTCAATATTAGAGAGATCAATGAGACAGAAAATTAACAAGGATATCCAGGACTTAAACTCAGATCTGGACCAAGCAGACCTAATAGACATCTACAGAAATCTTCACCCCAAATACACAGAATATACATTCTTCTCAGCACTGCATTTCACCTACTCTAATATTGACCACATAATTGGAAGTAAAGTATTACTCAGCAAATGCAAAAGAATGGAAATCATAACAAACAATCTCTCAGACCACAAGGCAATCAAATTAGAACTCAGAATTAAGAAACTTACTCAGAGCCACACAGCTTCATGGAAATGGAACAACTGACTCCTGAATGTTGACTGGCTAAACAATGAACTGAAGGCAGAAATAAAGATACTCTTTGAAACCAATGAGAATACAACGAGACACAATGTACCAGAATCTCTGGGACACTTTTAAAGCAGTGTCTAGAGGGAAATTTATAGCAATAAATGCCCACATGAGAAGGGAGGAAAGATCTAAAACTGATGCCCTATCTCAAAATTGAAAGAGCTAGAGGAGCAAGCTCAAAAAAAATTCAAAAGCTAGCAGATGACAAGAAATAACTAAGATCAGAGCAGAACTGAGGGAGATAGAGACACCAAAAATCCTTTAAAAATCAATAAATCCAGGAGCTGGTTTGTTAAAGAGATCAACAAAATAGACAGACTGCTAGCCAGATTAATAAAAAAAAAAGAAAAGGGAGAAGAATCAAATAGATGCAATAAAAATGATAAAGGGGATATCACCACTGATTCCACAGAAACACAAACTACAATTAGAAATTACTGCAAACAACTCTATGGAAGAAATAGATAAATTCCTGGAAACTTGCCTCCTCTCAAGCCTAAATGAGGAAGAGGTTGAAACCTTGAATAGACCAATAACAAGGGCTGAAGTTGAGGCAGCAATTAATAGCCTACCAACCAAAAAAAGTCCAGGTCCAGATGAGTTCATTGCCATATTCTACCACAGGTACAAATAAGAGCTGGTACCATTCCTTCTGAAACAATTCCAAAAAATACGAAAAGAGGGAATCCTTCCCAAATCATTTTATGAGATCAACATCATCCTGATACCAAAACCTGGCAGAGACTCAACAAAAAAAAGAAATCTTCAGGCCAATATCCATGATGAACACAGATGTAAAAATCTTCAATAAACTACTGGCCAATTGATTGTAACAGCACATCAAAAAGCTCATCCATCATGGTCAAGTAGGCTTCATTCCAGGGATGCAAGGCTAGTTCAACATACACAAGTCTATAAATGTAATCCACCACATAAACAGAACCAAAGACAAAAACCACATGATTATCTCAATAGATGCAGAGAAGGCCTTTGACAAAATTCAACAGCTCTTTATGCTAAAAACTCTCAATAAACTAGGTATCGAAGGAATCTGACACTAGACAATGATGCCCTCTAATACCACTCCTATTCAATATAGTATTGGAAGTTCTAGCCAAAGCAATTAGGCAAGAAAAAAAATAAAGGATATTCAGTTAGGAAAAGCGGGAGTCAAACTGTCTCCATTTGCAGATGACATGATTGTATATTTAGAAGATCCTATCATCTCAGCCCAAAATCTCCTTAAACTGATAAGCAATTTCAGCAAAGTTTCAGGATGCAAAATTGATGTGCAGAAATCACAAGCATTCCTATACACCAATAGCAGACTTAAAGAGAGCCAAATCAAGAACAAACTGCCATTCACAATTGCTACAAAGAGAATAAAATACCTAGGAATACAACTAACAAGGAAGGCAAAGGACCTCTTCAAGGAGAACTACGAACCACTGCTAAAGGAAATAAGAGAGGACACAAACAGATGGAGAAACATTCCATGCT
Organism: Sapajus apella; assembly: GCF_009761245.1. Lineage (NCBI taxonomy): Eukaryota > Metazoa > Chordata > Mammalia > Primates > Cebidae > Sapajus > Sapajus apella. The sequence continues at coordinate 4,251,774 of NW_022436982.1, forward strand.
CATGATTACGAAGAATCAATATTGTGAAAGGGCCATACTGCCCAAAGTAATTTAGATTCAATGCTATCCCCTTCAAGCTACTAATGACGTTTCTCATAGAACTGGAAAAAAAAAACACCTGAAACTTCATACGGAACCAAAAGAGAGCCCGCATAGCAAAGACAATCCTAAGCAAAAAGAACAAAAGCAGAGGTATCATGCTACCAGATTTCAAACTATAGTACAAGGTTACAGTAATCAAAACAGCATGGTACTAGTACCAAAACAGAGATATAGACCAATGGAACAGAACAGAGACCCTGGAGGCAATGCCACACATCTACCACCATCTGAACTTTGACAAACCTGACAAAAACAAGCAATGAGGAAATGATTCCCTGTTTAATAAATGGTGTTGGGAAAACTGACTAGCAGTTTGCAGAAAGCAGAAACTGGGCCCATTCCTGACACTTTACACTAATTAACTCCAGATGAATTAAAGACTTAAACATAAGACCTAACACCTAAAAACCCTAGAAGAAAACCTATGCTACACCATTCAGGACATAGGCATAGGCAAGGACTTCATGACTAAAACACCTAAAGCATTGGCAACAAAAGCTAAAATAGACTAATGGGATCTAATTAAACTCCAGAACTTTTTTACAGCAAAAGAAACAATCATTAGAGTGAACCAGCAACCAACAGAATGGGAAACAATTTTTGCAATCTACCCATCTGACAAAAGGCTAATATCAGGAATCTACAAAGAACTAAAAGAGATTCACAAGAAAAAAAACAAACAAACCCATCCAAATTGGGAGAAGGATATGAACAGATACTTTTCAAAGAAGACATATGTGAGGCCAACAAACATATGAAAAATGCTCATCATCACTGATGAAGAATGATTATTAGAGAAATGCAAACCAAAACCAAATTGAGGTACCACCTCATGCCAGTTAGAATGGCAATCATTAAAAAATCTGGTGACAACACATGTTGGAAAGGATGTGGAGAAATAGGAACACTTTTACACTGTGGGCAGGAGTGTAAACGAGTTCAACCATTGTGGAAGACACTGCGGTGATTCCTCAAGGACCTAGAAGTAGAAATTCCATTTGACCCAGCAATCTCATTATTGGGCATATACCCAAAGAATTATAAATTGTTCTACTATAAAGATATATGCACAGGTATGTTCATAGTGGCACTGTTTAAAATAACAAAGACCTGTATCCAACCCAAATCCCCATGGAATACTATACAGCCATAAAAAATGATGAGTTTGTGTCCTTTGTAGGGACATTGATGAATCTGGAAACCATAATTCTCAGCAAAGTGACACAAGAACAGAAAATCAACACCACATGTTCTCACTCATAGGAGGGTATCGAACAATGGGAACACATGGACACAGGGAGGAGCATCACACACTGGGGTCTATTGGGAGGGACTTAGGGATGGACAGTGACAGGTGGGGAGGCTGGGGAGAGATAACATGGAGAGAAATGCCAGATGTATGAGATGGGGGGGATGGAGGCAGCAAAGCACATTGCCATGTGTGTACCTATGCAACAATTCTGCATGATTTGCACATGTACCCCAGAACCTAAAGTACAATAATAATAATAATAAAAAGAATATCCCCTGGTCTCCCTATTTACATGTCACTCTTTTACCCTGAATAAATTATTTTCATCTTGATATATCGCCACAGAAGAAAATTGTGAATGTGGAGAGATTTACTTGAAATTTCCTTTGTTTCAAGCATTCTAGACTTCTAATGAATTAAAATCCTACAAAAAAATTCATAATTATCTTGAATTCCACTGCTTAGTCCCTTTTACACCTTTCTGTCTTTCAGAACCACTCATTTTGATTTTTTTCTTACCTATGATAACTATCCTAAGTGATGTCCATTTCTATTAGGTTCTTTTTATGTAACAAGTTATTTTATTTTTAGGTTTTAATGCAAAGAAATAAACAAGACTGATAGAAGAAAATGAGAAGAAATATTGAGATAACGTAGATGCCTTTCATACTCTGCCGTGTAAGTGCCTATTTTGTATGGTACTGACGTAAAGTCTAGTGAATGTGTAAAATGCCATACTTACACCAGAATGAGATATACATCATCTATGGGAAATAAGGCCATCTTACATCTCTATTGCTAATTGGTCCCTGCTCCAGTGTCCTTTTCCAGAAAAAGTCTTGCTGCTATCTTTAACAAGTAGAGGGTTCCCTCCTGTGGGCAAGTAGCTGAAACAGTATCCATGGTAACAGACAATTCCAAACTTGGTCATCAAATACTGACTGAGAAGTCCCATGATATTAGAAATAGAATATGAGATATGGAAAATAACCTAGAAAGGTGAGAAATGAGCCTGAAAAAGAAGGGGATGAAGACTTTTTTAAAAAAGCAACAGCATAATTGCTAGAATGAAGGAGGAAATGGACCAGGCATGGGTATAGCAATCAGATAATGGAAAGGGAATAAAAGAGGTGGTTGGAGATGTGAGTAAAATGTTAACATAGGTACATTCTGAAGACTATAACCATGAAACACTTAGTCATCTAAAGTATGATAGTAAAAATTTAGAAATGTGAAAAAAAGTGGTAGTGCAATGAATACATGAAACATTGACATAATTATTAGCATTTGTATGTTTTTTTCTGATATTGACCACTCTATCATGTTATTCTCACATATACTCAAAAGAACAAAACATCCTAATTTTACAGATGATAACATTGAGTCACTAACACTAATAACAGTTTCTATTCTAAAATGTCATAACAAGTGATAATTATTATATTACTACTATGGCTCAGGTACTATTCTAAAAAAAATAGTCGATTATCTATTTAACAAGGTATTAAAATATGGCAAATGAAAGAACCATAATAGAGGAGGGTGTCTGGCATATTTAACATTCAGGAAGGAGGTCTTTGACTAGGGGTAAAGACCAAATGTGTAGCAGGAAAATGAGGTTAGATAAATAACAAAGACCGAAATAAGTAGGGCTTTAATAACTTCTTGTAAGGTCACAGCTTTACTCTGAGCAAGTGTAAAATCTTTGAACCACTAAATGAAGAGTAGTGAGATGATATGACGTATCTTTTTAAAAAGGATCTTTTCACTGCATAAGGAAAATAGATGATAGATAACAAACTTGGAAACAATGGGACTAAATAGAAGGATACTGAAAAAAATCCCAATGAATGTTGATGACAGTTTGGACATGAGAGATTGTGGTGCAGATGGAGAGAGAGGGTCATTTTCTAGTTTTATTTTGAAAGTACATACAACAGGATTTGCTCATGAGTTAAATGTGGAATATGATATGAGCAAAAACAAAAATTACTTCAAAATATGGGCATGATGTACTTGAAAAATGGAGTTGTCATTTAATAAGATGGGGAAGACACTAGATAAAGCAAGTTTAAGAAAATAAATGGTTTATATTTGACATAATAATGACTTCTTATTGGACATCTACTTAATATAGGATTTTCAGAAATCAGAGCTTGACGCAAAAGTTTATCTTTAAATGTGTTGTTAGAAAGTGCAATCATTGAGAAGCAAGTGTGAAGGAAAGGGGAAATAACGTAAGAAAGGAGCAAGACCAAATATCAGGTGCATAACTGGGTTATCTACTTCTTGGGTCAAGCCCCTACCAGTAACTCTAATTCACAGGATTTCTAAGACGTCACATAATAATACAAAGCACAGCAAATGAGAAGTCTAGGAGGAGGAAGGGATATGAATTTATCCACCAATTCCTTGTATCCGATCACAGATTCACCTCAAGAGTAATAACTACTCAATACCTTCAAATTTTGTGTTTATGCACACTAAGCCTATGGTGTATGCATCAGAAACAGTAGATAAGCCCTGGGATGGAAAACAAGGTACAGCTTTAAGGGCAAGTGGTAGAGCACCGTCTGGCTGTTCCCATAGGGAGTTGTTGCCTCAGCCATTGACTGGATTAAAATCAGACTAACTTGGTGTATTAGTCCATTCTCACACTGTTATGAAGAAATACCTGAGACTGGGTAATTTATAAAGAAAAGAGGCTTAATTGATTCACACTTTGCAGGCCATATAGGAAGCATTGTGAGTTTTGCTTCTGGGGAGGAATCAGAAAGTTTCCAATTATGGTAGAAGGTAAAGGGGAGCTAGGAACTTCATCTAACTGGTACAGAAGGAAGAGCGAATGGGGGTAGGTGCTAGACACTTTTAACCAGATATCATGAGGACTCATTATTGTGATGACAGCACTAAGCAGGGGCTGGTGTTATATCATAAGGACCCACCCTCATGATTAAATCACCTCCCACTGGGCCCCAACTTCAGCATTGAGGTTGCATTTCAACATAAAATTTGGGTAGGGACATAGATGCAAATTATCATTCCACACCTGGCCTTTCTGAAATCTCATGACCTTCTCACATTTCAAAATACAATCATATCTTCCCAACAGTCCACTAAAGTCTTAACTCATTCTATCATTAAATGTCCACAGTCCAAAGTATCATCCAAGATAAGGTTAGTCTGTTGCACTAATGAGCCTATAAAATAATAAAAGAGTTAGATCCTTCCAAGATACCTTGGAGATAAAGGCCTTGAGTAATTACTGCCAGTCCAAAGAGAGAAATCTGCCAATTAAAGGAGCTACAGGTCCCATGCATGTCTGAAACTCAACAGGACAGTCATTAAATCTTAATGCTCCAAAATAATCTCCTTTGACTCCATGTCACCATGGCACACAGGTGCAAGGGGTAGGCTCCCAAGGCCTTGGGCAGTTTCAAACCTTGTGGCTTTGCCAGTTTCTCTCAAGGACTGGCATTGAGTGCCTGCTGCTTTTCCAGATGAAGGGTGCAAGATATTGGTGAATCTACTATTCTGGGGTCTGGAGGATGGCACCCCACTTCTCACAGCTCCACTAAGAAGTGCTGCAGTGGGGACTCTGTAGGGATTCTAACTCCAGATATCCCTTCTGCACTGATCTAGTAGAGATTTTCCATGAGGTCTCTGACCCTGCAGCAGGCTTGTGCCTGGACATCAGGCATTTACATATAACCTCTGAAATCTAGGTGGAGTCTTTCATGCCTCGAACCTTACATTCTGTGCACTCAGAGGCTTAACACCACATGGAAGCCACCATGACTTATAGCTTGCACCTCTGAAGCAGTGACCAGAGCTGTACCTTGGCCCCTTTTAGCCACAGCTGGAGGTGGGGTGGCCGGGATGCAGAGAGTATGCCAATGCTGCACAGGGCAGTGGGGCCGTAAGCCTGGCCCACAAAACCATTCCTTCCTTTTAGGCTTTGGGGCCTGTAATTGGAGGAGCTGCCACAAAGGTTTCTGAAATGCCTTTGAGGTCTTTCACTATTGTCTTTGCTATTAGCACTTGACTCCTCTTTACTTATGGAAATTTCAGCAGCCCGTTTGAATTCCACCACTGAAAATGGACTTTTCTTTTCCATGAAATGGACAGGCTGCAAAGTTTTACATTCTGCCTCTCTTTTAAATATAAGTTCTAGATGCATGTGAGCATAGGTTGTTAGAGGCAGACAGGACACATCTTGAATGCTTTGTTACTTAGAAATTTCTCTCACCAAATACTCTAAATCATCAGTCTCAAGTTCAAAGTTCCACTTAGCCTTCGAGCGGGGGCAAAATTCAGTCAGGTTCTTTGCTAAAGCATAGCAGAAATGACCTTTACTCCAGTTCCCAATAAGTTCCTCATTTCCATTTGAGACCTCCTCATCCTAGACTTCACTGTCCATATCACTATCAGCATGTTGGTCGCAACCATTCAACAAATCTCTAGGTAGTTCCGATCTTCTTCTCATCCTCTTGTCCTCTTCTGAGACCTCCAAACTGTTCAAACCTCTGCCTGTTACCTGATTCCAAAGCTGCTTCCACATTTTCAGATATCTTTATGGCAATGCCCCACACCTTGGTACCAATTTTCTGTATTAGTGCATTCTCACACTGCTATAAAGAACTTCCCTGAGATTGGGTAATTCAAAAAAAAAAAGAGGTTTAGTTGGCTCATGGTTCTGCAGGCTGCACAAGAGGTATGGCAGCTTCTGCTTCTGACAAGTTCTCAGGAAGGTTCCAATCATGGTGGAAGGCAAATGAGGAGTGAGGAGCTTTACATGGCCAGAGCAAGAGGAAGAGAGAGGGGGGAAAGTGCTGCACACTTTTCCACAATCAGATCTCAAAAGAACTCAGTATTGTGATGACAGCATCAAGGGGGAATGGTGTGAAACCATAAGAAACTGTCCTTCTGATCCAATCATCTCCCACCAGGCCCCACTTCCAGCATTGGAAATTACATTTCAACATAAGATTTGAGTGGGGACACAGATCCAAACCATATTATTTGATAACTAAGGTGAAAGTCTAGAGACAATTGACCAAGGACTCTGGATAAAGTTAAGCCTGGCATCGTGTAAGATTAGACATTAAAGGTATCAGTGCAATATACCTTTAATGCACGGATACCTTTAATGTCTAATCTTACACGATGCCAAATATACCTTTAATGCACCAAATATAGATAACAAACATGCTGTTAGAAGTATGAACTTGGGAAAACTGGACACCATAGATGAATTCAAAAAATATTCCATACATGAAAATATTGATGTATTTGACTACATCATATCAATCATTTATGGCTAATAGAGTAAGAAAAAGAGAGAAAAATATTTGTAACAGGTAATGTAAAGTTTTAATTACCTTAATTTACAAAGAGGTCATATAAATTAACTGAAAATACATCCAATAGAAGAAATACATCCAATAGAAGAAAAAAATTAAATAGCATTAGGGAAACTAATGTAGATGACAGTGTGATGGATGAAGCAAACCACCATGACACATGTATACCTATGTAACAAACCTCCACTTTCTGCACTTATACCCCAAAACTTAAAGTATAATTAAAAAATAATAATACAAAATACAAAAGGAAAATTTACATTTAAAATGATCCAGTTGGCTGAGCCTGCCCTGGGCCCAATTGGCTCCACGTGCCCTCCCCTCACCAGGCCGCTCTCCAGACTACCTCGGGTTGTGGGGCAGCCCATGCCACTGTGAGCCTCAGCTGGCGCCGACTCTGGGAGGCTCCCAGAAGGAAGGGAAGGGACCAGGGGCACAGAGCTGAGCATTGCCAGGGTGGGCAGCAGAGCACAGCCCCTCTGCCGGCAGCAACAAATGTCCCTGCACCAGACCTCTGGTGAAAGAAAAGATGTCGTGCTGGTTAAGAGTAGTTTCCACCACTTGTACTTTGGCTTGTCAACATTTGCACATAAAAGAAAAAGGCAAGCCACTTATGCTGAATCCAAGAGCAAACAAAGGAAAGGCATTTACTTTACAAAAGCTCCCAAAATAAAGATATTCAAGTTCCACAGAAACTTGAAGGAAAAAAGAAAAAAAAAAAAACAGACTAGCCCTTTGGAAAAATAATCTACATAGCAGGAATACAAGAAAGAAATGAGAAATTGTTTTATAGAATGCTGCAAGGTGCCATTGAGAGGTTAATACCAATTGTATGTACACTGGTTGTTGGTCTTGCCTGCTCCCAGTATGGACACATCTTTAAAAGACCTAAGGAATTATTTCTATCTCAGACAGAGGTCATGTTAGATCAATTGTGGATAACTGACCAAAAAAATCATGTTAAAGCTGTCATAGTGATTGATGGAGAGATAATTCTGGGTCTTGGAGATCTGGGTGTCTATGGTTGGGACTTCCAGTAGGAAAACTTTGTTTGGATACAGCTTGTGCAGGAATACAGCCTGAGAGACACCTGCCCATGTGCATTGATGTGGAAACTGATAATATCACACTCTTAAAAGACTCGTTTTACATGGGCTTGTACCAGAAATGAGATTGCACCTAACAGTATGATGACATGATTGATGAGTTTATGAAAGCTATTACTGACAGAAATGGCTGAAACACACTCATTCAGCTTGAAGGCTTTGGAAATCATAATGCATTTAGGTTCTTGAGAAAATTCCGAGAAAAATATTGTACTTTCAATGATAATATTCAAGGGACAGCTGCAGTAGCTCTAGCAGGTCTTGCAGCACAAAAACTTATTAGTAAACCAATCTCTGAACACAAAATCTTATTCCTTGGATTAGGTGAAGCTACTCTTGGAATTGCAAATCTCATAGTATGTCTATGGTAGAAAAGAGCCTGTCAGAAGAATGCGCACAAAAAAAAATCTGGATTTTTGACCAGTATGGTTTATTAGTTAAGGGCAGGAAAGCTAAAATAGATAGTTATCGGGAACCACTTCCTAACCCAGTCCCAGAAAGCATACCTGATACTTTTGAAGATGTAGTGAATATCCTGAAGACTTTAACTACAATAGGATTTGCAGGTGCTAACCGTCTTTTCACTCCTGATGTAATCAGAGCCATGGCCTCTATGAATGAAAGTCCTGTAATATTTGCATTAAGTAATCCTACAGCACAGGCGGAGTGCACAGATGAAGAAGCATATACACTTACAGAGGGCAGGTGTTTGTTTGACAGTGGCAGTCCACTTGAGCCAGTGAAACTCACAGATGGGCAAGTCTTTACACCAGGTCAAGGAAAAAATGTATATATTTTTCCAAGTGTGCCTTTAGCTGTTATTCTCTGTAACACCCGCCTATTAGTGACAATGTTTTCCTAGAAGGTGCAAAAGCACTGACAAGCCAACTGACAATAAATAGCCCACTTGCTAATACTCAGGAAGCTTCTATTAACATTGATATTTAAAAAGTTATTGATATTTAAAAATTGATATTAAAAATGAAGAACTAGCCCAAGAGAGACTTTATCCACCACTTGCTAATATTAAGGAAGTTTCTATTAACACTGATACTAAAGTTACATAATACTGATATGCTAATAAAATGGCTTTCTGATACTCAGAACCTGAAGACAAGGCCTAATATGTTAAAGAAATAGTATGACGGATTGAATATGATTCCCTGATGCCAGATGTGTATGAATGACTGCAATCTGCATTAAGCCCTCCTGCAATAACAGAATAGAAGCAGTCCCCTGACAAATACTTAAATACTTTCTGTGCTCCAGGGGACCCCTGTTTTTCAGACAAGAAGAGATAATGTTCTCAGTTTTATGGTGTCTTCTGTGTTTTGCTCTTCCTGTCCACTTTGGTTGACGTATTTTTTTCCATGCATCTCCAAATCTCATAGGGTGGACATGCTGATGGACTGAATTGCCCAACAGCACCCCACAATCAGTTAATTGTGATGCTTTAATTCTAACATGCAGTTCATACCACATCCAGGAAATGTAAAAAGTATGTTTGTGAATGTCTTCACATGTATGCTAATTTAGACTTACCAAAACATTTGCTATTTACGATTATGGGTAATAATCTTCTCTCACCTAGCTCTTTTACAGTTACTAAAATAGAAATTTGCTTTTATGGATAGAAGTACAGAATTTAGAGAAGAAACTAAATTTTCACCAAATTCCAAGGAAAACACTGTCAGTAACTAAAAATGTTATTCTATATTTGCTTTATCTTACCTTCTTACTCTGAAATTCCCTTATAGCAGACAGAACTAGGGAAATATTAAAAATTTACTCTATTTAATTTCTGGAACTAAATCAAGGCTTAACTATAACATTAAGAGAGTAATCGGAACTACTGCTGCCTTTAAATAAATAAAAGTCATTGTTTTCAACAGTGTATAAAAATCACAGTGAGGGCCAGGCATGGTAGCTCACACCTGTAATACCTGCACTTTGTAAGGCCGAGGCAGGCGGATCACAAGGTCAGGAATTCAAGACTAGCCTGGCCAATATGGTGAAACCCCATCTCTACTGAAAATACAAAACTTAACCAGGTATGGTGGCAGCTATAGTCCAAGCTACTCGGGAGGCTAAGTGAGGAGAATCACTTCAACCCGGGAGACAGAGGTTGCAGTGAGCCAAGATCGTGGCACTGACTCCAGCCTGGGTGACAGAGACTCAATTTCAAAAAAAAAAAATATAGTGTGATCTATTTAATAAATATTTCTTTTTAAAAAAAGATCCTTTTTATACCCTCTTGGTATGTATGTGATGTTATCAGTCTTGATATTTGAGCCAAATTTGAGTGTGTAGGCATCTATTCTGCCTCTAAGGAGTAAGGACAATAGTTGTTTAAGCCTTGTATTTTGTGGTGATCTTCTGCCTACTTGTTCCTTCTAGTAATGAAAATGAGTATTGAAGTCTCTAATAATTTTTTTTCAATTGTTTCTTCCCCCTTCAATTCTTTCAGGTTTTGCTGACAGAATTTGAGGGCTTTATTAAATGCATTTGTAGTTACTATATCTTAAAGACAGATTTACCCTTTTATCATTATACAATTTTCCCATTGTTTACTAAAAAGTTGTCTTAAGCCTACTTTGTCTTAGTGTAACATTACGGTTCATTTTTGTTTACTGATTGCATATTATATATTTTTCAAACTTTTACTTTGAAGCTCTTTGTTATTTGAATCATGACTCGTATAGGGATCATAGAGTTGGATCACCACATATGTATTCTGTGAATCTCTGATTTTTTATTGGACATGGTGAGATTTACATCTACTTTGTTGAATGTATGTATTATGCATTTTTATCTCTTTCCTTTATTACTATCTTCTTTTATATTAAGTAGTTACTCCCTAGCATAGCATTTAATTGCCTTGTTCATTTGCTAAAAGTTTGAGGATTTTCTTTTTGTCATTGTTCATGGGGATGAGAATTAGTATCTTAATTTTAAAAGTGTAGTTCAGAATAACAGTAAATTTTTATAGGATACAAAAACATGTTCCAATATATCTGTTTTCTCTTTTTATTTTTTACTATAATGCAGTACAAATTACATGTTTATACGTTATAATCTTTTAACACAGTTTTATAATGATTGTTTTGTGCAGCTGTCTTCTAAAACAGAGTAAGGGCAAGGAATAAAAACAAAACCACATTTACACTGACTTTTATATTTATCTTTGTAGTTTTCTTTCTTTCTCTCTCTTTCTCTTCTCTTTCTCTCCTTCCTTCCTTTCTTCCTTCCTTCCTTCTCTCTCTCTTTCTTTCTTTTTGGAAATAAGGTCTTGCTCTGTTGCACAGGCTGGAGTGCAATGGCATGATCTTGGGTCACTGCTCATGATCTTGGCTCTCCATCCTGGGCTCAAACAATCTTCCAGTCTCAGCTTCCCAAGTACCTGGGATCACAGGCATGTGCCACCACACCTAGCTAATTTTTTTTCTATTGTATTTTTTGTATAGATGAGGCTTTTCCATGATGTCCAGGCTGGTCTCCTCAAACTCCTGGGCAAACCTCCTTCCTCAGCCTCCAAAGTGCTGGGATTACAGGTGTGAGCCACTGCACGCAGCCTTATTTGTAGTAATTTTTATGTTGCACTTTGTTTCTTGATGTGAATTTGAGTTTCATAAAGTGTTTTATTCATTTCATCCTAAAGAACTTACTTTAATATATCACGTAGGGTAAATTTAAAAGAAAGAAATTCTCTTCTCTCTGTGTGTGTTTAATTGGGAATGTTTTGATCCAATCACCTCTCATCAGGTTCCTCCCTTGGCACATGGGGATTACAATTCAAGATGAGATTTGGGTAGAGATACAGAGCCAAACCATAGCAAGTATTTACATGATACCATCAAGTAAATAAATATGCTTATTATGGGAATTTCAGAAGAGAGGTGAAAAGGTGAGAAAAACATATTTAATGAAAAAAAAGCAAAAAACTTCCTGAGTTCTGGGAGAAAAATGAATATTAAGGAAGATGGACATCCAGAAAGCTCAAAAAAATCTCAAACAGATTCAAACCAAACAGCCTGATTCTGAGACATCATATAGTCAAATTGTCAAAAGTGAAAGGCAAAGAAAACATTTTTAAAGCAACATGAGAAAAACATCAAGTCATACACATTGGAATCTCTTTCAGGACAACAGTGGATTTCTCAACAGAAACCTTACAGGCAGGAAAGAATGGGATGATATATTCAAAGTACTGAAAGAAAAAAAAACTGCAATTTTCAGTCAAGAATGTTATACCCAGCAAAACTATCCTTCTGAAATAAAATAGAACAACATATTTCATAGAAAAGTAAAAATGAAAGAAATGTATCATTACTACACCAGTCTTACAAGAAATGCTAAAGAGAGTCATGTTTGAAAGAACAAAGATGATAACTATGATTATTAAAGTATGTGAAACTATAAAACAAGTTTGTAGAGCTTATACACAAAGAATAGAGAGAAATGAATAAAACATATGATTACAGAAAATCACCCAAATGCAAAAATAAACGGTACAAGAAGTATGAATCCAGGTATATACAAAACAACCAAAAAGCAATAAAACGACAAACGTAAGTCTTCACCTATCCATAATAACCTTGAATATAAATGCAAATGAATTAAATTCCCCAATTAAAATATGTAAAGTGGCTGAACAGATTAAAACAAAACAAAACAAAACCCAACCTATGCTGCCTATTACAAACTATCTCACCTCAGAAGACACAGTATCTACTCAAAGTGAAGGGATGGAAAACCATACTCCATGAAAAGAGAAAGTCAGCAGGATTAGCCATAGTGATATCAAAGTAGATTTCAAATTAAAAGCTGTAAAATGAAGATACAGAAGCAAGTTATATAACAATAAAAGAATCAATTTAGCAATTATGGGTATATATGCACCCAATATTGGAGCACCCAGACATATAAAGCAAACATTATTAGATCTGAAGGGAGAAATAGATCTCAATACAATAATAGTTGGGGTCCTCAACACACTACTCTCAGCACTGAACACAGTATCTAGACAGAAAATCAACAAAGAAACATTGATTTTAAATTGTGCCACTGAGAAAATCAACCTAAGATATTTACAGAATTTTTCACCTAGTTGCAAAATAACACATATATTTTTTTATAAACACATGGCACATTCCCAAGATTAGTACATATGTAAGGACACAAAACAAGTCTCCATAATATCTTAAAAATTTGAAATCTCATCTTATGTCTTCTCAGATGACAATGGAGTAAACTATACACCAAAAACATGAGAAACATTTGAAACTATACAAATACATAGAAATTAAACAACATGTTTCTGAATGATAAATAGGTGAAGAGAATAATTTAAAAATTTTTCTTTAAATTGTATTGAGATAAATGAAAATAGAAACAAGATACATCAAAACATTTGGGACTCAGAAAAAGCAGTAGTAAGAGGAAAGTTTAGAGTGATAATGACTACATCAAAAACTAGAAAGATTTCAAATAAATTATCTAATAATGCCCCTCAATAAAGGTGAGAAAAAAACAAAATTAGTAAAAGGAAAGAAAGTATTAATAAAGATTAGAGCAGATATAAAAACAAAAAAGAAAAAAATGCAAAAGATGAACAAAAAATTTGTCCTTTGGAAAAATAAAAAAAAAAAATCAATAAACTATTAGATAGACATAAAAAGACACAAATAAATAAAATTAGAAACAAAAAGGAGATATCACCATTATTAGCACCAAAATGCAAGGTATTAATAGAGACTGCTATGAACAACTATACATTAACAAATTAGAAAATCTACAGAAAATGGATAAATTCCTGTACAAATAAAACCTACCAATGTTTAATCAAGAAGAAATAGAAAATCTAAAGAGGTCAATAACATGTAACAAGATGAAGTCAGTAAATAGCCTCCCAACAAAGAAAAGTCCCAGATTGTATGCTTTTACTACTGAATTCTACCAAATGGCTAAAAAAGATTTATATGAAATTTTCTCAAACTATTATCAAAAAGTGAGGAAGAGTAAATTCTTCCTCTTTTTATAAGGCTAGTGTCACTAAGATACCAAACACACACACACACACACACACACACACACACACACACACACACACAAATTGTCAAATTGTCAAAAGTGAAAGGCAAAGAAAACATTTTTAAAGCAACATGAGAAAAACATCAAGTCATACACATTGGAATCTCTTTCAGGACAACAGTGGATTTCTCAACAGAATCCTTACAGGCAGGAAAGAATGGGATGATATATTCAAAGTATGAATAAAACACATAATATTTGTTTAATAATATTAAACAAAACAATAGTAACAAATTTTAAAAGAACAAAAATACACTTTGAGTAGGTAGATGTGGGTATCAGATATACTACAATATGTTTTTAAACCATTCAGTTTTTAGAAATAAATATGCAATGTGCAAAAACACAGGAAAATATGCCTGAAACACAGAGTAGAGGAAAGCAGGTATTAAATGACCCTGAGAAGGCCTAGACTTTAGGCTTCATAGATATTTAAATTATCTATCAAAATGTATTAAAATAACTAAAGATTTATATGCTAGCTTTTATTTTTTTTTTAATTTTTTGGGTATTATTTTCAAGTCCCAGCTCTGTAGGGTATCACATCTGTATCACTATGTATTACCGGTCAGCTCATGATTTATCAGAATATTTTCTTAAAATTATGCCTGTTTGTTCTTCATCTTTTGTCAAGAGAATCTGTGTGAGAAGCCAGGTGTTCAAACTTCAGGAAGTTCACAAGATGACCTTAGCCTTAACTTAGCCTAGGACTTCAGGGTCAACAGGTGACGACTAAATGGGGCCTTCTCATTTTTCAAGTTTTTACTGAACATGCGACATTTTTATTAGATCCCCAGTGACACATTAGAGATTATTAAAGTCCCTTATGGTTGTCTAATTCTCCAGACTCTTGCCTACCTCAATTGAAAACACAATCTTAGGCGTCTTCAATACTGCCAGTATATAGCTAATGTTTTACTAATGGCCTGGGGAAAGGCCTTTTATTTTGATCTGACCCTGAGTCAAAGCAAATGCCCATAAATTCTTGGAGACTTTTCATGGTCCTGCAAATTTGGACAAAATAATAATGCTGAGAGGTGTGCTTTCAACACAGCTCCAAACTTAGTCTTTCTGCTGTTTGCTTCAAGGCTGCTGGCTTTTAGCTACCATGCCACCGAGCATGAGAGAAAGAGAAAATATAAGAATATTCCAAAGTCAAAGCATTTCAGACTCCACTGTCTTACCTAGGGTTCATAATTTCTTTTGGATAGATGATTTTCAGTATGTCCTGCAGGTTTGATCAATTTCCAGAGTTCTGAAATGTTGGATTTTAGTGGTTTTGCTCATAATTATATGGAAGAGTGACTTTATTTAGTTCTTCATCGTCCAGTCCAGAAACAAAATTTTCCATCAAGGAAGATCATTTTATTTTCACTTAATAAAAATTTTGTCAGTCAAACTATAAGTAAATTAAAATTAATAAAATATCTTATTGCTATTGAAATGGCCTTTTTTAATTTCTAAAATTAGTACTGTTACAAAGGGAAAATAAATCAAATTTTAAAATTTAAGTTTAAGGAATTCAAAATAGAAAATAAAATTTCAATTTCAAAGCAACTAAATTATTACTTGCCTCCATTATTGCAAAATTTTAAATTTTTTTGTTTAATTGAGAAACATCATGAGTTATTTAAATGCTGAATATTAGTTGAGCCAAGCTATCTGTTTTCATATTTTCCATAGCCTATATTATTTAAAACAATATGATTAATTATTAGACATATGGGAAATTATTTTCAAAAAATATTAAACAAAAAAAATTTATAGCTTTTCTGTCATGTTTTTAAATAAAAGCCTACATGCTTTAGTAATTTTTTCTGATTTTTGTGGCTACTAAGTTCTCATAAATCTTGTAAATGTGATCCAAAGATAATTAAATTTAAAATATTTTATTAGATGATAGCATTTTACATTGCTATTTTTCTTTTTTTCAAACTAAAATACATGTATCTCAGTCAAAACTACATTGTAAAATTATAAATATTAGTGAAATTAAGCTCAGTTTATCTCAGCACTTATTGAGTACTTAGAGTTTTTGCTTTACAATATCTTAGAAAGCATAGTTGCCAACAATTCTATTTAAATTTTGGCCTTTGCTATTGGCCAGAAGAATCATGAGTAAATTACTTTACTTCTTGGTACATCAGTTTCCTCATCTACAAATGAATTAATACTACTACTTACCTCAAGGCCTGGCCCAAAGTATAAATATTACATAGCATGTTTGAATTTATAGAACATTCAAGGATAATGTATATACTACATGCCTAGCACATATTCAATGCTCAATAAAGAGTAACATGCTTTTCTGAATTGAGAATGAATCTTTTATCTTCTACATTGCAACTATTTTATTTGAACATAAAATAGGGCAACTTGAGTTTCTGTACCTGGAGTCATGTTAATTTAATTTTGTAAAATCTTATTTCTATACCAGTATTGACTTGATGTGAGTGGTGCCACATAGTATTATATTTTAATTAAAAGCCACACTAATATTTACAGGTGTTTTATAGTAAACTAACTCCTTTGTTGATTCCCTCAAGATATACTGCTTCTATAATGGAATGATGAGTGGTGTCCCTTAAATTTTCTAGATTTTACATTCATTGGCCACTGGGTTCAAACAGATCATGGTCTACTAATTTTATTTATGTAGTAGGAACACAGATAACAATTGAGCCATTGAGGCAATGGAGCTGTGTACACATTATAAATACAGATTTATCACAGAAAGCTGATTTGGTAACACAAATTCATTGTATGAAGTGACTTATAATTGTTCTTTTTTAAAAAAAATTGTTTTGGATGTCTTCAGGAGAGAGATTTTCTTAAAGTAATTGAAACCTCTCAGTGCCAAAAAATATGAAAGGGTTATTTTCAGAACATCAGTGTATATAATTCAAGTTTTTTTTAATTAAATTTATTTTATTTGATATTTGTGGTGTACAGCATGTTTTGATGTAAATTTTTGATATAAATATACAAAGTGAAATAATTACTTATAGTCAAAACATTTACATGTCAATCATCTTTCATAGTTACCTTTTGTAAAGTGTATGTGTGTTAAGAACACCTAGAATTACAACTTTTAGCAAATTTTCAGCATATAATTTAGCATTATCAACTGTACTTCTCATTTTGGACATTAGGCCTCTGGATTTCTTTATTTTCCCTAATGACAAATTTATATCCTTTGATCTACTTCTGTCCATTTCCTCTCCCTCTCTGCCCCTAGTAAACACTGCCCTATTTTCTGTTTTGGTGTGTTCCACTTTTTAAAAATTTCACATATAAGCAACATCAAATAGTATTTTTCTTTGTTTCTGGCTTATCTCACTTAGCATAATATTTTCTGCAGTATTTAATTCCTTAGGTATATGCTAAAGAAAGGGATTTCAGGGTCATATTCAAGTTCTATTTTTATTTTTTTCAGAGGCATACATAGTTTTTCATAATGATTATATTTATTTTTATTCCTGCTGACAGTATATAAGGATTCCATTTTCTCCACATCCATATCAACACTTGTTATCTTTCAACATTCTGTTACTAGTCATTTAATAGTTGTGATGTGATATCTCACTGCGGTTTTAATTTGCATTTATCTAAGGATTTGTGATATTGAGCACCTTCTTATATAACTGTTGGCCTTTTTAACATCTTCTTTGGAAAAATGTCTATTCAGTATCTTTGCAGTTTTAATTAGGCTATTTGTTATTAGTTTTGCTTCCTATTGGTTAAAGTTCCTTACATATTTTGGATCTTAAGCCCTTATTAGATATACAAATTATAAATATTTTCTCCCAAACCACAGGCTGCCTATTTCTTGTAATTCTTGTTTCTTTTGTTGTGTGAATTCTTTTCAGTTTGATAGTTCCACTTCTTTCTTTTCCTTTTGTTGCCTGAGCTTTTGATATTAATTAAAAAATATTGCTAGGGCCAAAATCAAGGAGCTATACACCTATGTTTACTTCTAGAAATTTTCTAGTTTTATGTTTTACATTTAGGTCTTTAATTTATTTTGATATGATTTTTGCATATTGGATAAGAATCTAGTTTCTTTTGCATATAGATATCCAGTTTTCCCAATACCATTTATTGAAGGGACTATCCTTTCCTCATTGTGCCTCCTTAGTGGGTATACTAGTCTGTTTTCACACTGCTATGAGGAGCTTCCCTGAGACTAGTTAATTAATAAAGGAAAGAGGTTCAATTGTCTCAAAGTTCCACATGGTCAAGGAGGCCTCAGAAAACTTACAATCATGACAAAAAGGGAAGCAGGCACCTTCTTCAGAAGGCAGCAGGAGAAAGAAGAGGAGGCTAAGGGGGAAAAGCCCCTGATAAAACCTCAGATATCATAAGAAGTCATTCACTATCATGATAACATCATGGGGGAAACGGACTCCATGATCCAATCATTTCCTTCCTTCTACAAGGAGGGATTACAGGTTAATTCCTGGACACATGGGGATTATACATTGAGATGTGATTTGGGCACAGAGCCAAACCATATCAATCTGCCCCTGACTCTTCCCAAACCTCATTTTTTTTCACATTGAGTGCCTGTAGCTTTTCCAGGCACACAGTGCAAGCCATCAGTGGATGCTTTTTATTTCTTTTTCTTGTCCGATTACTCTGGCTAGTATTTCCAGTACTATGATGAGTAGACATGGGGATAGTGAGTATCCCTGCTTCATACCAGGTATTAGATGAAAAGCTTTCAGCTTCTCTTTGTTGATTGTTATGATAACTGTGAGCTTTTCATAAATGGCCTTTTAAATATTCTTCCTTTCATTTGGATATCCGTAGAGCCCTAATAATAATAATTTCAAAAGTGGAAGGAGAGCTTTCTTTCTGTATTATGAAATGCCTCATGTGAGGAGTTGAAAATTGAGGATTTAAGATGCAGGAATCTGAGAAATTTTGGATACAAGAATATATGTAGCCTTTATATGCAGAAAGTAGCAGAGTATATTTATACGCTTAATATAAAGTACTGAAGACTATTGGGCCTTCAACAATATAGCCTAATTAAGATAAAGAGAAATGTCACATAACCAACTTGAGAGATGCATCCATTATCAGAAATAGAAAAAAAAAAAAAAAAAAAAAAAAACAGCACAGAAGAGCATGCCTGCAGGGAATTGTGAGGATTAAAGTATACAAAACTAGAAAAGAAAGAGGAACAGATGAAAGAGATGCCTCCTCCTATGACTTCCTGAACTAGCCAGAAAGGATTTCAGAGGAAGTGATGGTCTCCGAACTCCATGTGTAGTACCAACACAATATTAATTCTTATTGTTCTACTGAGACTGCAGATTGGAGTGCCTCATTTAAAGTAAACTACTTTTAAAATAATGTATT
The DNA here is from genome assembly GCF_009761245.1 of Sapajus apella. Lineage (NCBI taxonomy): Eukaryota > Metazoa > Chordata > Mammalia > Primates > Cebidae > Sapajus > Sapajus apella. The sequence continues at coordinate 4,271,054 of NW_022436982.1, forward strand.
CTCTCATTTTGTGGCAGTTTATCTTCCTACTTTTATTCTTAAATATTACCACAGTATTATTTCTAAATTATTACACATGAAAATAAGACAAAATTTCGGGATGTTAAAAAATGAGAGAATCCTCTCTTATGGGCATATAAACCAAGAGCATTTGGTCATAAAATTAAGTAAACAGACACAATTTTAAACTTAGCTAAGAACTCTTTCTTTCTTCAGGAAAATAAAATGGATTTCAAATCCAAGGGCATAAATAACAACTACTGAATTTGGTTTCTCTAAACCTTACCTTGTGAGTCAGAACAATTAGCCAAATGAATGGTTAAAAAGTTTTGCATTCCTAACCAACTGTAATGAGTCAAACTGCATCATAGTGGGATTAACCAGATGCTTAAAGAATAGAACACAAGGTCCAATACCTTGAGCTCATTCATCAAAGACATTTACTCAAAGGCTGCAAAGCCACTGTTTTCTAAGAAAACTCTTGAAAATATGCTGCTGCTCTCCCTTTCATGGTGAGAGAGAAATTGTTGCCTAAGTCAGATGAATTTCAGAATGCAATTTTTTGCTGAAATATCCATTGTCTAGTATCAGAATGACAAGCTTTTATGAATGGTCACATTTAGAGCATTATTTAATACATGCTTTCTATTTTTTCATTAGTGCCTAAGAAGTATGTTATCTTCGGTTTCAGAGCAGATGCACAAAGTGGCTTCAGTGGAGTGATGAATAGCTTTTCTCTATATAATATATTCCAAAGAATTTTGCATCTTATAGATTTATTAAAAGGAAGAATAGCTTTTTTTAAATGAGTGGGAATATGTGCTGTAGCAAATGAGAATCTCCAAAGACAGGAATCTCAAGAAAAATAGCACAATAGCACACACATAAAGAGAAAGAGAGAGAGACAGAGAGAGAGAGAGAGAGAGAGAGAGAGAGAGAGAGAGAGGCTGATTTTAAGGAAATAGCTTGAGTAACTATAGAGGCTGGCAAGTCCAAAAAGGTAAGCCAGTAGGCTAGAGACTCAGAGAAGAGTTGCAGTTTAACTCCAGAGACACTCTGCTGGCAGAATTCCTTTCTTTTCTGGAGAAGTATTCTTTTTCTATTACAACTTTCAATTAATTGAACAAGACTTATCCACATTATGGATGGTTAAGCTGTTTTACTTGAAACCTATTGATTTAAATGTTTAACATTCTAAAAAAATATTTTCACAGCAACATCCAGATGTGTATGATCAAATATCTAAGTCAAGTTGACACATAAAATTAACTATCACAGGGACCTTTTATGTAACATAAAGACACCTACTCTACTGCTAAACTCACTCAATGAACAGCAAGAAACACAATGATCATAGTTATCAAGAAGTTATTTCTTTCCTGGAAGGCAGAAATTTTTATTTCTGATATTTCTTTGATAAATGTAAATTTGAGGGTCAGTGTGATTCAACCATATTTTCATTATAGCTTTGTGGCCAGGGGATCAAAAGTAGATTTTCGGTCAATTATCACTTTATCAGATTTAATAAAATGCTGACCACATGCAAAAGTGAAAATACTGCAATTATGGCATTGAAGAAAACCACATGGCTGACTTTGGTAGCTTATTTCAGCATTATAAAATATTTTAATATATATATTCTCTTTGCAATTATCTTGTCTTTTTCTCAATTGCAGAGCTATACAGCACTGATTCTCAAAGAATAGCCAATTTACTTTAACTTTCCAGGAGAGTTAAGAGCAGGTGAGTGAAGAGAAAAAAGGTTCTGTAGTTAAATAAGTCTGGGATACATGCATTAAACCCTATATAATATTTACTGCCTTACTTCTAGAGGCAATGTTAGTGTGTAATGTACATTTTTTTCTAAATATGCAGCTTACAGTATACTACTTTTACCACACTGGCTTGACTACTAAACCTTACTTATTTGTAGCCTATGTTTTTGAACCAGTGTTGCAGAGAAATATTTTGAAAACTTCCTTTCTGTATTAAACCTTTATTCTTCTTTTTAAAAATTGCTTTGGGTATTCTCAACTATCCAACTATCCATTTATATTTTAAGATTATTCTTTTTTTTTTCTCTGATCTTTTTAAGCAACACTGTGCGTATCACGCAAAATATTCTTGTAAGCCTCCAGTCCTAATCCCTGATCTACCCAATCAGAGGATTACATGAGATGACCAGAGCGGACTCTGAGTTATTAAGCCCTTCCTATATGCTGGCTACTAGGTCATGTTCTCTGCTGGATTTGTAAAACTGATTAATCCTCATGACGACCTTCTGAATTAGTAACTATGCTTATCCCCATTTTACTAAGAAGGAGACTGAGTACTGGAGGGAGCACTATGAATCACCCAAGACTTCATAACTTGAATGTGGCAAAGCCATGAAGAATTCTTTGGGAGAAATTCTCCATGACACTTTTGCATTTCAGCACATTGTACAAGCACAGCACTGACTGTTTTTGTTCTGAAAGGTCTTTTCAAAGGTGTTTTATATAGTGAACAGTCTTGGAAGAGAGACAGTGCCTTCTTCTGGAGCAAAGGGCAGACACGCTTAAGGTCCAGGATGACAAAGGCATCATCTCTTTGGGGAGGTCAGGCAGGCTTCCTGCCTGCCTTAAGTCAGGTTGGCCTGCTTTTATAGAATACCATAAATCAGGTGGCTTAAATGACATACATTTATTTCTCACAGTTCCGGAGACTGGGAAGTCTGAGATTGGTATGCCAGAATGGTTGGGTCCTGCTGAGAGCCCTCTTCCTGGCGTGCAGACTGCTGCCCTCTTGCTATGTCCTCACATTCCTCACATAAGGGAGAGACGGCAAGCTCTGTCTCTTTTCCTCTTCTTATAAGTGTACTGCTCCCATGATGGGAGCTCCACACTCATGACTTCATCGAAGCCCTACCTCTCATATCATTGCATTGTGTGTTAAGGGCTTCAACAGATGAATTCAGGGTGGGATACAAACATACAGGCCATAATACCACCCATTAGAAAAGACGCACATTCTCTCTCTCTCTTTTTTTTTTTTTTTTTTTGAAGAAAGAGAGAAAGAAAGAAAAAGACTAAAAAAAAAAAGAAAAAAGAAAAAGAAAAAAAAAAGAATGAAGGAAAGGAAGAAAGAGGAAGAGGAAGAGGGAGAGATAACAGGGGTGTTGCTTTATTGCCCGGGCTAGAATGCAGTCTAAAAATGGGTATGCCTGTAATTGTGTTTAATAATAGAGACATAAAAAAAATGAGGGAAGAAAATAATTAACAAGCAGCCAACCAATATTTCATTTAAACCTGTAAATATGTGTGATGTAGTACTGATAAGAGTGTATATTTTGTGTATTTAAAGTGGCGAGTTCTATGAATGTTAATTAAGTCTACTTGTTCTGGATCTGAGTTCAAGTCCTGAATATCGATGTTAACTTTCTGTCTCATTGATCTGTCTAAAATTGATGTTGAAGTCTCCCACTATTATTGTGTGGGAGTCCAAGTCTCTTTATAAGTCTTATATATCTGGGTATTTCTGTATTGGGTGCATATATATTTAGGATCTTTAGCTCTTCTTGTTACATTGATCCTTTTATCTATATGTAATATCCTTCTTTGCTTCTTTTGATCTTTGTTGCTTTGAAGTCTATTTTATCAGCAAAAATTGCAACTCCTGCTTTCTATTTATTTATTTTTGCTCTCCATTTGGTTGGTAAATTTTTCTCCATCCCTCTGTTTTGAGTCTTTGTGTATCCTTGCATGTGAGATGGATCTGGATGTAGCATACCAATGGGTCTTGGCTTTTTTTTTTGCCTATCTGTGTCTTTGGATTGGGGGATTTAGTTGATTTAAATTTAGAATTAATAACAATATATGTGAGTTTGATACTGTCATTTAATGTTAGCTGGCTGTTTTGCCCATTAGTTGATGCAATTTCTTAATTATGTTGATTTTCTTTATTTTTTGGTATTTTTTAGAAAGGCTGATACTGGTTGTTCCTTTCTATTTGTAGTGGTTCTTTCAGAAGCTCTTGTAAAGCAGGCCTGGTGGTGATGAAATCTCTGAGTGCTTGCTTGTTCACAAAATATTTTATTTTTCCTTCGCTTATGAAGCTTAGTTTGGCTGGATGTGAAATTCTGGGTTGAAAGTTCTTTTCTTTAAGGATGTTGAATATTGGCCCCTACTCTCCTCTGTCTTGCAGGGTTTGTGCTGAGAGATCTGCTGTGAGTCTGATGGGCTTCCCTTTATGGGTAACCTGACCTTTCTCTCTGGCTGCCCTCAGTATTTTCTCTTTCATTTCAACCCTGGTGAATCTGGTGATTATGTGCCTTGAGGTTGGTCTTCTTGAGGAATATCTTTGTGGTGTTCTCTGTATTTCCTGGAGTTGAATATTGTCCTGCCTTGCTAGTTTGGGAAAGTTTTCCTGAATAATATCCTGAAGCGTAATATCCCTCTCTTGGAGAGAGATCCAAGATGGCTGATCACTAGCAGCTCGGTATTGTAGCTCCCACTGAAAGAGCAGAGAACGAGAGGACGCCACACTTTCAGAGCAATTTTTGTTGCTCACGCACCAGGAGATTCCCAGCGGAGGAGCCCCACGTGTCGCCAGTGTGACTCTTGAGGCCAGTGAGGCGGTTTTGCCGCTGCCTTGGAGCGGCGGTTCTTGGTGCAGAGTCAGAAAGCCACCATCAAACTTAACGCCGTTGTTTTGGCCGGCGCAGTGGGTTGCTCAGATTTTAGCACCGGGAATCAACAAGTTGGGCGTCCATTCAGAAAACCAATTATAAAGACGGTAATTATAAAGACCACAGATGGATAAATTTATAATGAAGGGAAGAAACCAGCCTAATAAGGCTGAGAATACCCAAACTAAGAATGCCTCTCCCTGTACAGGGGATTACAGTTCCTCATCAGCAACAGAACAAGGCCTGATGGAGAAAGACTGTGTTCCATTCGCAGAAGCAGGCTTTAAAAAGTGGATGATAAGAAACTTCCGGGAATTAAAAGAACTTGTTCTAACCCAATGCAAAGAAACTAAGAACTTTGAAAAAAGGTTTGGCAAAATGTTAACAATAACACGCAATTTAGAGAGGAATATAAGTGAATTAATGGAGCTGAAAAATACAACACGAGAACTTCGCGAACTATGCACAAGTTTCAACAGCCAAATTGATCAAGCAGAAGAAAAGATATCAGAGGTCGAAGACCAACTTCATGAAATAAAACAAAAAGACAAGATTGGAGAAAAAAGGATAAAAAAGAACTAGCAAAGTCTCCAAGAAATACGGGACTATGTGAAAAGACCTAATCTACGTTTGATAGGTGTACCTGAATGTGACGAAGAGAATCAATCTAAGATTATTCTTTCATCAAGAAAGGCTGCTTCTGTTTTAATTGTGATTATAGGCAATTAATACAGTCAGACCACCAGATCCATGAGTTCCACATCCATGGATTCAACAAGGATCAAAAATACTCAGAAAAAAAAAAAATACAAATGTTTACATCTGTACTGAACATGCACAGACTTTTTTGCCTTGTCATTATTCCTTAAACAATACAGCATAACAAATATTTGCTGTAGCATTTATATTGTCATTATTTTTTTTGCCTTGTCATTATTCCTTAAACAATATAGCATAACAAATATTTGCTGTGGCATTTATATTGTATTAGGTATTATAAGCAATCTAGAGATGATTTAAAGTATACAGGAAGATTTATGTAGGTTATATGCAAATACTATACAATTATATATAAGGCTCTTTAACATTGATAGATTTGGGTATCTGAGGGTGTTCTGGAATCAATCCCCCAAGGATAGTGAGAGATGATTGTATATTAGCTTGGGGGAATTGCAATCTTAATAATATTGAAGTTTTTGTTTAATGAGCATATATTTCAAGCTATTTAGGTATCTTGATTCTTCTTTCAGCAATGTATGGTAGTCTTTAAAAGAGAGGATTTGCACATTTTGGAGTTATTATATAGATACTGTTTTTTATTTACTTGTTATATTATTTTAAAATTTTTATTCTCCATTTGTGTGTCATCAATATATAAAAATACAGCTGACTCTTAGTGATAAGAACAGGAGGCAGAGAAATTAAGGGCAGAAGAGGACAGGTTCCCAATAAGGGTCTCATCCTCAATCCTTGAACTGTGGCCCAAAGTGAGAACATAGATTCCTGTTTTCCTGCTCCAATGTTGCCTTTTTGAAAACCACCCATGGCCAGCCCTTCCCCACATCTTGTGCACATAAAAACCCCAGCCTCTGCCAGCAGGGACTGAAGAGAAAGAGAAGAGGAGAAGCAGCTGGACATCGGAGACCATGGCTTAATGTTGGAGACCATGGCTTAATGTCAAAGAGAAGCACCTTGACTTCAGAAGGATGGTTTGACAGTATGGCTTCCCACTCTAACACCTTTCATCTCTCCTGCCTGCTGACAGCCACTTCCATTGGCAATGAAATTCTCTGAATTCACAACCCTTTAATTTGATGCAATCTGGTTTTTCCTGGATGCCAAACAAGAGCTCAAGTACCATGGGTGTCACTGCAAATGACTGTCACACTGACTCCCCCCTGACCTGTTAACACTTGAGCTATTTGCAGATGGCAAAGCTAAAATAGAGTGTTAACTGTTACAGTTCTGGGGCTTCAGGGGTTGTGCATACTCCCTGCAGATACAGCCATGGGGCTCACAAAGAGTTCTGCTCCTGCTAGCCCCCAAAAGCACTCACCCTGCTCCTGTACCCACTCACCTGTATGCCCCCTCCCACGAGGGGTTGAGCACAATGGGTTCAAATGAGTGGAGTTTGTCCCTGCCAGCGCCAAAGTTACAGGCTAGCCTCAGCGCCTGCACTCCAGTTCCTGCCTGCAAAGGGGTCAGGGAAAATTTCCTGCTTCGTTGGTACTGACTTTATACCTTGCCATTTTCCTGAATTTCCTCAGTTCTACTGCTAGAATACCACTGCTACTAATTAATACTACTAGAATTAAAATACTTTCAGTAGATCTCTTAGGATTTTTCTGTAGACAATTAGGTTGCTCGCGATTAGAAGCAATTATTTTGCATTTTTTACACACACAGATATATGTACATATAAATGTTATGTTCATATAAATTATACATAACAATTATATAAATGATGGATTTCTCTCCTAGGCATTCACGGCCTCTTTCTACTTTCCAGCACTTGGAGGCCTTGCATGGGTCTTTCTTGGCTACCCTGCTGAACCCTTCTTATTTTCCTTATGAGTACATTGGGAAGGCCTGTGGGAAATTGGCGATGGGTGGTTAGAACCTTCTTTTTCATTTCAAACTTCCCTAAAATGTTAAAACTCATGCTAGTCCACACTTAGTCTTAAAAAGTTAGAAAATATTTAGCTGGTTTCTCCTCATTCCAAAAAATGTCAACTTCTTCCTTTTCAACATTTCTCCCAGGGAAAAAGCAGCAGTGGGTCTCTTCTGCCCTAGAAGGGGATCATTCTCTATATTTCAACTTATTTAAGTTTATTTAAATTCTTAAAGCTTTCATGAATTTGAATTCAATTAATATTTCCCTGGTTATCTACATTGTTCTTTTCATTAGGGTAAAGAAATTATATATTTTTTTTGAATTCACAGTAGAAGCATTCTTGTTTATATATGTCTATTTGGTCTATCAAAGATGTTTATAACATGTTACTTTTGTAAGTAATTTCCTTCTTCTTAATTCCATTATTGATTTTCTTTATATATTTTATGTAACTATATACAATAATACAACTAATTTAGATTTTAAGATGAATTATGATTTCAGTGAGATTGGATAAAAGGCTTGGAATATATTTGTTAATCTCATTATATTGAGGCTTTAGAAAATGTACCATATAATTGATAAAAGTATATATTAGCAGAATATAATAGATAATTTAGAAATAACATCACCATATATCAACAGTAATATATAATAAAGTTAATAATTTAATTATTTAATAATATACTGATGAGAAAACAGACAAACAAAAAACTGGAACCCTTACTGTGAAAGCCAAATATAGGAGAAAAATGGGAAATAGAGAGAAAGTATTGTAAAAATATGCTAAATGTGATATAAACATATTTGTATTTGTTTAAAATTCCATGTGTGATGGTTAATACTGAGTGTCAACTTGATGGGACTGAAGGATACAAAGTATTGATCCTGTGTGTGTCTGTTAGGGTATTGCCCAAAGAGATTAACATTTGAGTCAGTGGGCTGGGGAAGGCATACCCATCCTTAATCTAGTGGTCACCATCTAATCAGCTGTCAATGAATATAAAGCAGGCAGAAAAATGTGAAAAGGCAAGACTGGCCTAGCCTCCCAGCCTACATCTTTCTTCTGTGCTGGATTCTTCCTGCCCTTGAACATCAGACTCCAAATTCTTCAGTTTTGAAACTCGGACTGTCTCTCCTGCCTCCTCAAGCTCGCATACAGCCCATTGTGGGACCTGGTGATACTGTAAGTTAACACTTAATAAACTTCCCTTTATATATGTGTGTATATATTCTGTTAGCGCTGCCCTGCTAGAGAACCCTTACTAATACACCATGTTTTGTATAACAAAAGTTATACAACACACAGAATGAATAAGAGTTAGGCCTGGAAATAAAGGTGCAAGGACAACAGGAAGGATGTTGCAGAAAGTAGGGAAATCGAGTTTAGAGATGAGCAAAAACAGGTTTATGTATCTATGCAGGTTAACAAAACAGAACAAACACTTCTCAAACCCAGGATTCAAAACAAGATTCTGTGATCTAAAACTTAATTCTGTTTTTATGGCCCTGTACTGTTTGAGTGAAATTGTTTGGTGCAATGCTGTTAAAGAGATGAATACCTGTGAGGACAATGACCAACTCCACCAGGAAGTTCTAGGTGTGAAGATCACCACCTGTAATGTTGATTTGTTAAAGCTGCTTGGCAGGTGGCTCCTTCTTTGAGAGCTTCAACTATCTCACTCAAAATCAAATCTCTCTGAGTGAAGTTTTTAAATTCAGACCTGTCTAGATACCCAGCAAGATAAGAAAAAAAAAAAAGGAGGAGGCATCCAATGACTGAAATTTCTTCCAGGTGGTAGCTCAAAAAGAATACTGTGTGTGCATATGTGTGTGTATACATGGGTGTGTGATGGGAGGAGGTGATAACCTTTCCACAACTGGGAATATCAAGTGTTTCTTTATTGGTGAGGCAAAAGTATTCAAAAGGTTCTCTATATACTCTCCCAAGAGGAATTGTATGGGTTAACAGAGATTGAGGCAGAAAGATGGAGGGAAAGATTGAAAGAGATTATAATTCTCATCAATTCAAGTAAAGAATGCTGTAGAACAGACTATTCCACTATTCCCTGACGGACAGAAGTGTGTCTGTAGAATTACTAATCATAAAGTAAGAAAGCTCTAAGCTGAAAAAGTTAAACACTGTTTATTACATGTAAAAGCAGTTGCCCATCTATATAATGTTATGTTCTTATACTCTCTCTCCTCCAATAAAGGATATTTTATTGCACCACAAATAACTGGTGTGTTGCTGTAAATTTACTACTATGAGGGACATAGGTGATACAGAGGCTTAATTTCTGAACCATGAGTTTATCCCCCAAAACTATAGGCCTCCTAGGGGAGGCAATGATGGCAGAATTTTCTTAATTTCATCTGCCATTTATGTTTCGTTTTGTTTGTTGTTGTTCTAACCCACTTTGAAAACATGGTGGAGAGATTGCAGAGGGAGCCTAGAAATCATCCATCCTGACATTAGGTTCTGCTTCTCAAGACAACAGAGCATGACACAGGGTGCCCTGCTTGCATATGTTTGTGCTAAAGCATCCTGTAGATTTAAGCTGCCTTTTTGCCATCTCATTTTTAAGGCAATGCCATGTCAATTTAGTCAGTACTAAAAGGCTCTTAGTAAAAAAGATAGTCTTAATCAAAGTAACAAAAGTATTGTAAGAAAACATGCATGCATTCATTGTGTTGACTTAAAACAATATATTTTCTGGAATTTTGGTGCAAATAAGGAGCATTTTAATGAATACATTTACAATTAAAATTAATATAAAAGATGTTAACAGGCAATACTTGTCAAAAAATAACACACTGCATTACAGGCAAGTCTTCCAGCAAACAATCAATTTTCAAGGAAAAGAAAATGATATTCAAGGCAAGACAAACTCTCATAGTCTATAATATCAAAATGCAGTGAGTTTTTAAGGCAGCAGCAATGTAAACGGTTGATGCCTGGGCTTTGTTCTTAAGCATGTAGCAAAATTAGGCTGAACAGATGGAGCTCCATCTGCAGTATGTCTATATCAGTGTAGTGATGTTCTATAATATGCTGATATATAAAAACTATAAATAGAAAGCTGTGTAAATTAGTTTGCCTTTTACATATTCTAACTAGTTGAAAATCCTAAAAATCTTAGTGAATTGGTAAAACAAAAAGAATGTCTGCTCACCTTATGGTTCATGGGGTGTTTTTATAGCAATACCAACATATTTATCATGATTCCTGTCCTAGAATAGTCTGTGAAGTTAGGAAGAAAAAATGGGGAGGAGAAGGAGGAATGCTAGATACTTTAAAATACTTAGGGTTGAAAAGTTGAAAGTGTTTTCTACCTAAGGAAAATTTAATTGCAAAGATTGAGTTTATATATAAGGTAAAATGATGCTGGCTATTGGTTTTGAAGAATAGAATGTTTCTACCAATTTATTTTATTTTCATTATGAGGGTTAAAAGACCCATTTTCTGTCAGTACAGGAATAATTCATTTTTACAAGTAATTATTTGAAATTTCAATAAAAATACACTTTATATAAAAGATAGCTCCAATTTCACATAGAGATAATCATTAGTGGTTATATTTTTTCCTTAAGGGAACTAAAAGGAAAATGACTTGGAATATTATGGAAAAACTTACAGTATAGAAAATTTTCTTTTATATTCTGCATACATCACTATTACTTTTGTCAAATATTAAGTATCTACACACAGGTTATGTGGCCTTGAACAATTTACTTAATCTCTCTTCATCTCAGATTCCTTGTGTGAAAAGGGGGATTATATTTATCCATGGGGTTATTATGAGAATTGAATAACCCAACACATGCAAATAGCTTAGAGCTAACTGCACCTGACATATGATAAGTATTCAGTAAATATCAGATATTACAATATAGAGAATACTCTTTGTGACCCAAACATTAACTAAAATCTTCCCCAAATGGTTCTCTAGTACAAATCTAGAAAGACATTTATTGGCTTGTACTCTAAAAGTTGTTTACCTTAGTTAAATATTTTTCTCTTATCATAAGGTGCATATACCTTTGTGCCTAAAATTGGGAATTTACAGGGCAGTTTTGAGAATGTTCTTTGAATTTACCTGGTTAGATTCCTGTTATAATCTGGACTTCTCTCATTTTTCTGATTAATATAATAAAAACAATTTCATGATTCTTTCTCTGTTTTTTTTGTCCATTTATTAAAGCTATTCTCTCCTTAAAACGTCTTTCTTTTCCCATGATTTTGCTGTTTTTCCAGTCTCTCTTGAACTTGAGTTAACATGATCTATTTCTTCTAGTTACTCTTTATGGTTTTCCCTTCCTCTTATACAAGAGAATCTACTAGTGATCAATACTTTACACCCAAAAGCCTAATTATTTTTCTCATAACGATGAGAAAAATGAAGCAGAGCAGTCAAGTATATTTGTCAGTTTGAATGTCAACCTGACTTGAAACTCTGTGCTTTTCATTACTTCTAAGGCTGTCAATACATAATTACAAAAGGTTCCACTACTCTTACACATAAAAACAGATGGAGGGATGGGTTAGATGTATGCATTGTCAGGCCCAATATGCTAGTTTAGGCTTGTTACGTTCCCAAATATCTCATTCCTGGAAGCCTTTTCTAGAGAGTTCCACTCCTTTTCAGACAATGATATTGAAACCAAGGTAAGTAAATGTAACATTTGTGTTATATATTTGCTTTCATGTAATAGGATAGGTAGTTGATTTAAATGGTTCAAAGTTCGGAAATATATTAGGTATGCATATGTTCAAACAGTAGTTCAGGTTTTAATAAAAATGTGGAACCACTTTCTACATTGTTTAAATAAGACTTCCTATTAATAAAAAAAGCTAGCCAAGATTTCCCATTGCTCCAATGTAAGTAAAGAGTATGGAAAAAGAGAGATATTCTTTATATTAATTATTATCCTAAATCAAAAATAAAAACTACAATTCCCCAGTTTTTGTATTCTGCAAGAAGTTAACAATGATCATAAAAATTAATAATGAATAGGGAGAAATCACATATCATAAGAACTGAACTGTTCATACTGGAGATAATTATAAACACTCCTCAAAGGAGAAAATGAGAATAATAAACAGGAAGTTATGTAGCATCTATTTATTCTCACATTGTATTGCACATCTGTTTTTCAACAGAGTTTTTCAAAAACACAAATACTTGAGACGCATCCCAAATCTACTGGGTCAGAATTTTCATCTACCATTAATTATTTTGTGTAACCACATTTCAGAAATATTGCTCTAGGCAATAAACTGCTACTTTTCATAAATACAAAAAAGTTATTTTAATGTATTCATGATACAACAATTTGAGCAATATGAAAACAAAAAAATAAAAATCATAAGAAGTGGTTTTCACATTATATTTATATTACTCCCAATTTTAAGAAAAGAGTTTATTTAAAAATAAATGTTGGGAGGTTTGGAGAAAGCAATAAAATCAAATAAAGCTTATAACTTATCTATCATTGCCTAGAATGTTTAAGTATTTTGTTAAAAACTTATAATGACTGGAGAATGAGTGATAAGCTATATCAAAAGTTGTTTTGAAGAATCTCCATTTCCTCAAAAATAACATGTAGATTATTTTAAAAATTATTTAACTTTATTTGAAAAAACATTGATTTGCTTTTATTTCAAACATCATATATTTTTATAACAGTATATGCTTACTTTGCAGTTTCAACTTTGACTTATAGAACATTAGTTAATTTACCAGACCATGACTTAAGTGAAAGTAAAGCTTGTCTTATGATAAGGAAAATTCACATTCCTGAAATTTCATTTATTTGAACTCTACTCTCAAATATTTTATTTACATTTTTTAAAGGAGCTTAGCTGGAGCCCAGTTGAACTTTGCTAATGAATTACTGGTATCCTCATCAAATACATTATGAAAATAATTTTATGAAGCAAATCTTCTGTTACATAACTGTCTTCAATAACTATTTTCAAATCAAATTTTATGTGAAAAACATGATGGAATCATTATCTATATGGTTCAAACCTAATTGAAAAGAAATGGGAAATTTTCACAAGTTTCCATAATTAAGAAAACAAATGATGATACTGACTTTTTTGTATAGTGACATATAGCCTACAAATATAAATATGCATAATCAAATATTTAGTAAAATATTTCCTCAAAACAAACACTTATGTAATGACCACTTGTGACAACAAATGAAACATTTTTCAGCATCTTAGATCCTTTAATTGGACCATCCTAGTAATAACATTTTCTCTTCCCTCTAAAGAAATATCACTATTTATTCTGAATTTTATGGTAACCACTTCCTTGTATTTCTGTACATTTCTTATTTTATGTATACATTTACTCTCTCTATAAGGTTTTTGGTTTGCTTGTATTGGTACTATTCATAAAGAAAATAACAACACAATATTCTTTTGTTATAAGCTGATGTCATTCAAAATTTTCTTTTTAAGACTCAGGCATATTTTTGTATGTGACTGTAGTTCAGTAATTTTCATTGCTTATACTCTTTTTTATGAAGATAAACCATATTATTCTTTGTATTGTTAAAATGCATTTGGGCTTATGGTTTATTCAGGTTTTGACTTATGAATAGTGCTGCTAACAACACATCTTATACATGTTTTCTAGTGCACACATGGACACATTTATCTAGGGAATATGACTAGGACTATAATTGTCGGATTTTACTGTATGCCTATTGTATGGAAATACAATTATAATTCTAACTATCTGGATTTTGTGCAAAATCCACAAGCTGATGGCATTATCCCCATTAGGAATGTTATCACATCAGATGCAAGCAGAAAGTTCAGGGGTACCCTAGTCCCCCCTGTTTTAATAATTAAGTTGATCCACTCTTCTGGTTTACTTGCTACAAATCCAGAGGTGTTCGTATGAATAAATCAGTTTTCAAAATTCACCAGAATAACTTACAGAGCTCAGGAAAGTTCTATACTGACAGTTTATTTATCCTGATACAAATCAGGATCAGTCAAATGAAGAGATTTATAGGACAAAGTATGGTAAGTTACAAATGCAGATATTCTGTGCCTTCTCCCTATGGAATCAGGTTGCATCACCTTCCCACAACATTTTATGTGTTCACTAACCAGGAGGCCCACCAAATTTCAGTGCCCAGGGTTTTTATTTGGATATTTATTACATATGTATGATTGATTGAATCACTGGCCCTCTCATTGAACTCAATCATCAGACATCTGTCCCTGCCTGGAGGTTGGACTGGCTCAAAGCCTCAACTTCCTAATCATATAGTTGATCTTTCTAATGACGAGCATCCATGCTAAATTGTCTAGTTAAACTAAGGTGTATTCCAAGTAACCAATGAATAATAAAAAAACTCCCGTCACTTAAAATATTCCAAGAATTTTAGAAGCTTTATCCCAATAACTCAGAACAAATACCAGAATAGTTCTTTATATGTAACACCTGTCTTCAGAGTTTGTAAATAATGTGATACTAGTACTGAAAGTGGTTAACCAAATCACTCTCCCACAAGGTGTTTATGAGCTCCTGTTTCTTCACAGACCCAAACTTGTGGTTTATTTTTTGTTACTGTTCCTTTCATTATTTTTTTTACTTTTTTTTTAACCCACTCTGGTTAATACATAGAGATATCACACTGTAGTTTTAATTTATATATTTCTATATAATAATGAAATTGAACCACTTTTCATATATTTAATGACAGGATATCCTCATTTCCTTCTTTGAAAATACTGCTGAAGTCTTTTATTCATATTTCTTTTAGGATTTCTATTTCTTTTAACATTGATTTGTAGACCATAGGTACATATTCTGGATATAAACTCTCTGTTAGTGTTGTGTATTTCAACCACATTTGTCACATATATTTTACACAGACAAATATAAAATAGATGTTCTCAGAGTTCTCAGACTCAGTCTTCAGTCCTGATGAAAACATTTTCAAAAGCTCAGAATGAAAAGTTTTTTATCTTCTAAACACCCAAATTTGCCTACAAAAATAGATTTAAATATTTTTCTGTGAATCAGGATCCTAATTAATTCCGATATTATAAAATAATTCTGTGACAATATTGAGTGGATACTTTTTCCTAATTAATTATCAATCAAGTATATATAGATTTTCAGTGGAAGAAAATAACAAAAAGGTACATGTTCATGGAATTAGAAACTATATAGTTGGTGGTATTAACAATCAACAGAGAATACTGAAGAAACTTTGGAAGCCTTGCAGAATGTTGCAATTATGAATTGAGGACTCAAAATAATATAAAAGAAGTCAATGAACAGAAGAAATTAAATTGACCATGGAACATACATAGTAATAATTATAGTATGAAATTGAGACTAAAGCACCAAGAAATTTTCAATTGTCAGTACACTGAAAGTCTTGGAAAAAATGGAACCAAAGCCTAAGTCAAGAGGAGAACCAAGAAAGCTCTTTTCATTACAACAGACCCTCAAAAGAACAGGGCATCACTGATTAAAAATGTCAGCAGATACAGCAAAAAAAACTAAAGTGAGGATCATGATAGCAAAGCCCAATAATGTCAAGATCCTAAAGGTAAGAAGCATTCTGTTCCCTATTTGTGACTGGGCTATTATGAAGATAATTTGAAATTTAAAAATTAATTTTTCCCTTTTCTGTTAGAACTCTAATCTTACATGATCAGATTAATAGAGAAGTGCTAAAGAAAATAGGATTGAAAGCAGATAAATGAATTTTTATTGAATGAGAGTGTGTTGACCTAATTTTGGTATATTTGAGTATCTGAGAAGGTCTGTAAATATAAATTGCTTTGAAAGTTAAGTAGGTTATAAGTAGGTTATTTATGAATGTTTCCTCTGCCTTGCATGTGATCATATACAGCATTGTCCTTGATTCCATGTGCTTGTTCACAAATTGTCCAAAGTACAACAATAACACTTTTTCTAAGATATTTAAAAATCACCTATATTTTCCTTACTGAAATACTAAAATACCAAAGCATTTGAGAGAAGGCTTTTCTTTCCAATTAAAACAAGGTAATGAACATTAAAAAATGTTAGGACTAGATCATTTTCTAACCTGATGAGATGATCTCAATCATCAGTGTTGTATAACTATAATTAATATCTATCTGACTATCATCAGGAAAGTAGAGAGCAGAGGACTACATAAGTCATAGTTTAATAATAGATTATACACAGTGAGGTTTTATTTTTCAGAATTAGTTTTCAAAGAGAGACATATATTTTTCCTTGTTACCTCTAGGTTCACTGCTACTGAGTGAATAAACAACCTATGGGTGTAGCTTAGCAATTAACATTTCATTTCTAATTTCAGGTGTCAGTAACATAAGCCAAGGAGACATTGAGTGTAAGGTCAGAGAGGTTTATGAAGAAAGCTAGCCCAAAATAGATCTTGGTCAGAAATCTTGTCATCAATTTTGAATGGCATTTCTAACCAGAACACAGAGAACTCACATTGATTCACTTGTGGAGGCTTCTTTTGACTCATTTTGTAGCAGGAAGCTCATATACTGGGCATGTTTGAAAGCCCCTTTATCTTTCCTACGATATATTATTTAAAAATGTCAAATCTGTTTTGCTGTTCCTGGAATCTAAATGATTCAGGATGAACTGCTTATATATACACAGAATCACTTCTAAATATATTTTTTTAATTACATGTTGTTAACCTCCCAGTAAGAAAAAGCAATGCCTTTGCTCTATGCATAGCATTGTTCTCTTTCTACCTTTTCTTGATCATATTGTAATGTTAACAGTTCAAATCCATAATATATTGTGGGATTATTAACAGGGAGAGAAATCTTTACATGCCACATTTGTTTGACCCCAGGGTTCCCTCTAGTGAGCTTATGCACTTCTTATAAGACACTGGATATTTGTGATATATAGGATCAATTTATTTGCACTAGAAATAGATCAGAAGAATCCCAGAAATCCCAACCTCTTCATAAAAATACTAATTAGTTTCATAATTACCCTCTTCAATGTCTATTATGCTCATTCATAACTACCAAATTTCCCAACTCAGAAATATCACAATATCCCTATTATAAATAGGAAACATGTGTTCTCATTGTTCAACAGGGGAGCACTACACACTGGGGTCAGTTGGGGGGAAATAGGGGAGGGAGGGTGGGGGGTGGGAAGCTGGGGAGAGATAGCAAGGGGAGAAATGCCAGATGTAGGTGATGGGGAGGAAGGCAGCAAATCACACTGCCACGTGTGTTCCTATGCAACAATTTTGCATGTTCTTCACATGTACCCCAAAATGTAAAATGCAATAAAATAAATAAATGGGAAAAAAATAAATAAATAAATAAATAAATAGGAAACAAAGAACATTTTAAAGTGAACAAAATACATAATATCACCAGAAGGTTCTATCAGAAAACAGTATCACAGAATCTGTTTTATAAAGTATCTATCAGAAAATTTTATCAGGCAATAAAAGCCACTCCCATAGTCCTACACTTCAACTGACTCCCAAATATTACATACACATATCCACAAACAGGCATGAATCCTGTGTTATTAATCTCGTTACCTGGAATTTGACAGTATTTACACACAGTAAACTGTAATTCTAACCATATTAGTAGCACAGTTCAGGCATCAGAGGACAACTTTTCCATACCTCAGACTTCCTATACTCAAAATAACAGGTGTCTGCAATTGAGTCGCCTCTAGTTTTGTGGTTGTTCCAGTGCTGCCGAGAAAGATACTGACTAAGAACATGAGAAGTGTTTCAGCAGCAAATGCACTTAAGTCAGTGAATAAAACATGTAGTTAATAATAGAAAATAATCCATGAAAATAAAACTTTAAATATAAAAAGAAATAAAATGATTTATAATCCTTTGGATATATACCCAGTAATGAGATTGCTGGGTCAAATGGAACTTCTATTTCTAGATTCATGAGGAATAGCCATACTGTCTACCACAATGGTTGAACTAATTTGCACTCCCACCAACAGTGTAAAAGTGTTCCTGTTTCTCCACATCCTCTCCGCGTCTGTTGTCTCCTGATTTTTTTAATGATTGCCATTCTACTGGCATGAGATGGTATCTCAATGTGGTTTTGATTTGCATTTCTCTAATGACCAGTGATGATGAGCTTTTTAAATGTATGTTTGTCGGAAGCATAAATGACTTCTTTTGAAAAGCATCTGTTCATATTCTTTGTCCACTTTTTGATGGGGTTGTCTGTTTTTCCTTGTAAATTTGTTTAAATTCTTTGTAGATTCTGGCTATTAGCCCTTTGTCAGATGGGTGGATTGCAAAACATTTTTCCCATTCTGTTCGTTACTGGTTCACTCTAATGATACTTTCTCTTGCTGTACAGAAGCTTTTAAGTTTAATTAGATCTCTTTTCTCTATTTTGACTTTTGTTGCCATTGCTTTTGGTGTTTTAGTCATGAAGTCCTTGCCTATATCTGCATCGTGAATAGTATTGCTTAGGTTTTCTTTTGGGTTTTTTACGGTGTTAGGTCTTATGTTTAAATCTTTAATCCATCTGGAGTTAATATTTATATAAGGTGTAAGGAAGGGATCCAGTTTCAGCTTTCTGCATATGGCTAGCCAGTTTTCCCAACACCATTTATTAAATAGGGAATTTTTTCCCCATTGCTTGTTTTTGTGAGGTTTGTTAAAGATCAGATGGTTGTAGATGTATATAGCATTGCTGCTGAGGTGTCTGTTCTCTTCCATTGGTCTATATCTCTGTTTTGGTACAGCACACCTATGTTTATTGTGGCACTGTTCACAATAGCAAAGACTTGGAACCAAACCAAATGCCCATCAATGATAGACTGGATAAAGAAAATGTGGAACATATATACCATGGAATACTATATAGCCGCAAAAAGGATGATTTCGTGCCTTTTGCAGGAACATGGATGAAGCTGGAAACCATCATTCTCAGCAAACTGACACAAGAACAGCAAACCAAACACTGCATGTTCTCACTCATAAGTGGGTGTTAAACAATGAGAACACATGGACACAGAGAGGAAAACATCACACACTGGGGCCTGTTGGGGATGGGGGACTATGGGAGAGGCAATAGGGGTTGGGGATTTGGTGAGGGAAAGAATTAGGAGAAATACCTAATGTAGATGACGAGGCAACGGATTCAGCAAACTGGCAAGGCATGTGAATACCTATGTAACAAACCTACACATTCTACATATATCCCAAGACTTAAAGAATAATAAATAATTTTAAAAAAGAAATAGAAAACCATTCAAGAGGTTATCACATATATTTCTGAAAACTAGAGAACAAAGAATGTTGCCAGATTTACACAAACACACATACATAGAGTTACTAAATATAGAAATAAAAATACTCAATAAATAGTTAACGATTCAATGAAGACAAGTTAGTTCCAGTATGGAAATTGAATGGATGTTCATAAAATAGTTATATTAAGTATTTTGCCAATAATATTATTTCTCATCATATTAATACACATTTATAGAAAATGACATATAGAATTTTTATAAAAATTTTATAGATGTCTGTAGAAAATCCTAAGCTAGAATTAATCTGAAATTTAATTCTCAAATGGCCAAATACAGAAGACAACTATAAAAGTTAATAACAAATTAAAAACAAACGATCAGTATATAGCATAGAGAATTCACAACCCTATTATAAACAAAATGGGCAATAAAATGAAGCAAATATCATAAAATTTAAAGTATATATTGTTATATTCAGACAAATTATGCAAGTTATAGATTTTGAACACCTAACATTTCAGGTACTTTGAACATACCAGAATAAAGAAAATATTCTTTCTTTTAATATGTTAAGAGATTGGACTTTTCATGAATATAACAAGGTTCTTTCAGCATGAAGCTTTGACTTCATATTGTTGAGGAAATTTTATGATTATGGCTGTAACATGGCTGGTGAAGAAAATGAGGTTCAAGACAAATGTTTGTCAAGAATTCAGGAGTCTTTGTACAGAATATAGTTTTGACTGCATTACTAAGAGACATGGTTAGAATTATGAATTTAACAATTATATTCTTTGGAATTCAAAGATTATAGAAGATAGCTTCTGCATGGTCTCATATCCTGCTATTGTCAGAGAAGACATCTCATCAGAATTTAGTGTCTAAAAATGTATTGAGACTTAGTGTATGCTTCCAAATATGGTTAATCTTTGTAAACTTTGTGCAGTTGAAAAGATATTTCTTTCTTCAATTGGGGATTGCAGTATTTTATAACATGTCTGATAGATCAAACTGGTTGGCAAAATTGTTTAACTCTTCTATATCCCTAATGATTTTTTTGTCTAATTGTCTATCAAATACTGAAAATAGGATGTTAAAATCTTCAACAATCATTGTGAATGTTTCTGTTTTGTCTTTATTTTAATTTTTTCATCATGATTTTTTTTCTTTCTTTCTTTCTTTTTTGAGACAGAGTCTTGCTCTGTCACCCAGGCTGGAGTGCAGTGACAGGATCTCAGCTCACTCCAACCTCTGCCACCTGGGTTCAAGCAGTTCTCTGCCTCAGCCTCCCAAGTAGCTGGGACTACAGATGCCTGATACCATGTCTGGCTCATTTTTGTATTTTTAGTAGAGACGGGGGTTTTACCATGTTGGTCAGGCTGGTCTTGAACTCCTGACCTCATGATCCACCTGCCTCGGCCTTCCGAAGTGCTGGGATTACAGGCGTGAGCCACCATGCCAGGCCTGATTTTTTTTTATTGTACTTTAGTTTCTGGGGTACATGTCCTAGTGACATGGATGAACCTAGAAATCATGATTTTTAAGCCACCAAACTACTCTTCATTATATATCCTAAAATTGGAAAGCAGATACTCACATAGGCACTTCTACACCAATGTTTGTTGCAGCACTTTTCACAAGAGTCAAAAGGTGGAAAATACTCAAGTGTTTATCAACAGATGACTGGATAAACAAAATGTGGTATATGCATATAATGGAACGTTATTTAGCCATAATAAGGAATTAAGTTCTTATAAATGCTCCAACATGGATAAACCTTGAAAACATGATGCTAAATGAAATAAGCCAGACGCAAAAGGGCAAATGTGGCAGCATTCCACTTATGAAATATCTAGAATAAGCAAATTCATAGAGGCAGGAAGTAGAGTAAGGAGCTGTAGTAAGGGGGTAAGAAGGATTTATTGCTTAGTAGTCACGGAGTTTTATTGGGGTTATGAAAAATTGTGAATATGGATAGTGATGATGGTTTGTAACATTGTAGATGTTAATACAAAAGGAAAAGAAACCTATTTAAGATATTAATATAATTTTCTTTAAGCATGACGTTGTCTTTTAAGGAAATTATATAATGATCAAATAGGTCTTTTATGCAAATATGTATTCTTTCTGAATATTTTTATACTTTTATACATCTGAGTTTCAATCTGGCATCATGACTTTTTAACCCATAAAATATTCTTTACCGTTGTGTTGCAGATCAACAAAGAATTCATTTTCTCAGCTTTAGTTTATCAAAATGTTTATTTATATAACTTCCATTTTAGAAGTATTTTTGTTCATTCTGAAATTTCAGGGAGATAGATTTGGGATTTTTTTATTACTTTAAAAATGTTTTTCAGTTTATTTGTCTCCTTTGTTTCTGATGAGAAATCTGAAACTTATCTTTTGTTTCTCTGCATATATATACACATATATATATATATATATACACACACACACACACGTATATACATACATACACACACACACACACACACACACACACACACAGATTCAGAGAAACAAAAGATAAGTTTTGTTTAAAACTTATACATTTCCAATGGCTTCTGTGAAAATCTATTTACCTTTAGTTCTCAGCAATACTATGATTTGCTAGATATGAATATTTTTGTATTTATTATGTGCATCCATTAAGCTTATGGGATATACATATCGAAAGATTTTATTAAATTTGAAACAATTATAGGCCATTTTTTCCAAGTATGCCATAATGTAATCCTCATTCCTAACATCCTCATCTTTCTGTGACTAGGTTTCAAATGGATTCTCTGTAGTATGAATGAGGATTATCTGCTTTTGATGGTTCAGCACTTCAAATGTCTCAGCATTTCTTGACTTCTCATATCACTGTTTAGCCCTTAGCTATTCCTGTAGACTATTGCATATTGCCACGACATTTCTAAAAACTTTCCCAGCATATTTGTATGACAAATATATTATTAAATTCAGATTCCTCAGCCTTCAGAGCCATGTTGCCTTACTCTACTGTGTCACACAAAGACAAAGAGATGATGGTTTTGGTAATCCCATTCAAAGATGGCAACCTGGTTTTGAAACATTAGTTGGAATATCGACTCAGTTATTATTTTCTTACCCTCTATGCATTTAGGCAGCTAAATATTTACATGCTAAATCTGTCAGTAGCTCCCAAGCCCTTACTCTAATTCCCTTTTTCTATTAAGCAGGGAATTTAAGATTATTATAGCCCACCATTAGTATGAAAATAAATTTGGCTTTCTAGGCTTATTATCACCGGACCAGCAGGAGAAATCTGTACAAGAATAACCTGAATATTGTTTAGAGTCCTCTGGGAATTTTTCTTTTGTTTAGATTCTTCATAGAGATATAATAATGAATATATTATTTATATGGATGAGTTTTTATTTAAAAATTTTCTATTACAAATGGTATTTAGATACAAAATATTTATACACAGAAACTAAAACTGAAGATTTAGCAACAGGTAGTGAGAGAAACTATTCTTCATTTCTACTTAAGTTTCCAAGGCCAGAAACCTTATTTTTTGAGAGAACTAACCTTTCTAGAACACTGTAAATCAAAATATGTTTCAATAGATGAGAGGCAAATGAAAAGGAGAAAAGGGAATTTCATGTAGATAGTTGAAGAACTGGTAGAATGCATTAAGTAAGAATAGAAAATGGCATATGGTATATGGTAGCTGCTTTTCATGAACTAATATTCTAACTTTTCTTTAATAAAGCATGATCAAGTATTATGGCCACTTAAGGTTGCATATGATCTGCTTATAATGATGAATATCTCCTTAATTCTAGACATTTTGAAAATAAGAGCAATCTAGTAGAATTAGAATCAATAGAAACTCTCTTCTTTTTCTCCCGTATTCTGCCTGTCCTAAGTTCTCTCATTTGTCCTTTAAAATATTTCTAATATCTGCATCTCCTTTTTATTATTCCTTCTCCCAAGTAGAGTTATGTACATTTTTACTTAATGTATAATATACACATAGTAAAATGCACAACTTTAATTATTTCAATGGGCTTTGACAAGGTATATGAACATCTAGTTAAAACGGCAAAAAAAAATATATATATATATGGAGGATTTCTATTACTGCAGAAAGTTATTTGTATTTCCCCAGGAATTCCACACACTCATTAATGGTAAACACTATTCATATTTCACTATAGCATAGTTTTGCATGTTTAGAACATCTTCTTAATGCAGTAATAACATATGTATTTTTTGTGTTAGTATTATTTTACTAAAATGTTGTTTTGTATATCAGTAGTTTCTTTCTTTTCATAGCTCAGCCGTACTTCATTGTAATAATAAATCAGTTTGTTTAATAATTATCCAGTGATGTGCATCTGGCTGGGTTCTTCCTTTAGTCTATTAGGAGGAAAGCTGCTATAGTATAAACGCTGTTATATAGGTTTTGTGTTTCTATTGTAAGCATATGTTTGCTTTTCTCTTAGGTAAATGCCTAGGAGGGAAATTGCTGTATCTTAGTGTAAGTTTATGTTTATTTTATAAGAATTGCCAAATTGTTTCTTAAAGCGGTTTTATCATTTTTCTTTCCTCACCAGCAATCACACCATCACAATCATTGTGTCATTAGTCTTTTCTTAAAAATATATATTCTCCTGATATAAAGTAACATCTAATTATGATTTTAATTTGCATTTCTATGATGGCTAAATATATTAACTATCATTTTATATGCTTATTGGCCATTTGTATAACATCTTTTTGTGAAGTTTCTGTTGAAGCTATTTGCCCATTTTAAACTCTCCTGAAAAATATTTTAATTGTTGCATTACCAGTTGCTGTTTATATATGTTGAATAAAAATCCTGTCCTGTGTGTGTGTGTGTATGTGCATGTGTGTGTAAATTTCCTGTGCATGTGTGTGTAAAGTTTGGCTTTTCATTGACTTAGTGATATCCTTCAAAGAGTATAAGGTTTTAATTTTGATGAATTTAAATTTTCCGCTTTTTTGCTAGTACTTTACGTGTGCTTTAAAAGCTCCTGACTACAACAAGATTATACAGATATTTTTCAATAGTTTCTTTAAATTCTTTATTACTTTAGCTTTTACATTTAGGCCCATGATTCAACTAAACAAATGTTTTGGTATAGTATAAGATAGAGGCTGTTTTGCAATTACTCAAGGATCTAGAAATAGAAACTCCATTTGACCCAGAAACCTCATTACTGCACATATACCCAAAGGATTATAAATCGTTCTGTTATAAAGACACATGCACATGTATGTTCATTGTGGCGCTGTTTACAATAGCAAAGACATGAAACCAACCCAAATGCCCATCAATGGTAGACTGAACAAGAAAAATGTTGCACATATACACCATGGAATGCTATGCAGCCATAAAAAAAACGATGAGTTTGTGCCCTTTGTAGGGACATGGATGAATCTGGAAACCATCATTCTTAACTGACACAAGAACAGAAAAATCAAACACCACACGTTCTCACTCATAGGTGGGTGTTGAACAATGAGAACACATGGATACAGGGAGGGGAACTTTGCACACTGGGGTCTGTTGGGGGGTCTAGGGAGGGACGGGGGTGTTGGGGATGCTAGGGAGAGATAACATGGGGAGAAATGTCAGATATAGGTGATGGGGGGATAGAGGCAGCAAACCACCTTGCCATGTATGTACCTATACAACAATCCTGCATGATCTGCACATGTACCCCAGAACCTAAAGTACAATTAAAAAAAAAAGATAGAGGCTGAGTTTCATTCTTTTTCACTCAAATATCTAGCTGTTCTTCACTCTTTCTTTCTTTTCAGACTGTAGTCGACCTCTTGAGCTCAGGTGATCCTCAGATCTCAGCCTCCTGGGTAACTGACACTACAGATGTGTGCCACCATGCTGGGCTATTTTTATTTTTATTTTTTAAAGTTTTATAAGTTTTTGTAGAAATGAAATTTTATCATGTTTCCCAGGTTATCCTCCAACTATTGGCGTCAAGCTATCTGATGGCCTTGGCCTCTCAAAGTATTTTTACTTTCTTATCTTGCCTTATACTGGTTAGATCTGAAAATATAATGCCCAATGAAAGTGGTGAAAGCAAGTATCCTTTCTTGTGCCTGTATCTCTTTGTTAAGCCATTATTTCAGACTCATTTTATATGTTAATTAAAGGAAGAATACTTCCTTATCAATTCCACTTTATCTTTACCTTTATACATTATTTCACCAAATATACACTGATTGCCTATTATGCCTGCTTATCTTCATTGTGAAGAACGCTAATATAATAGTGAAATAATGGTCACTGTAGAATTATGTACATGTCTAGATTTTACCATGATGCACATTATTTCTTGCTTGCCTGTATGTTTCATCCCAATACAATGTGAAATACTGGAGAAGATATTTCACATCTCCATGATTATCATCATGTTTTCACATGAAAGGTTTTTCAAAACAATGACTGAAAAAAGTAAAGATGTATTTTAAAAGGCAAATAACAAAATTAATCTAAATAAATAAAACCTATTAACTATGGCATAAAGGAATATTAATTTATATCATTGCAATTTTTATAATTGATTATTTGATCATTTTTAAAGTTGATATGATATAAAGAGATGCAACTGGCATTTAAATGAAAATGCCAGTTGCATCTCTTTATAACATATCAACTTTTGATATAAAGTTGATTTCTTTCTCCCTATTTCAATTACTTTTAGTAAAGTTAAACTTACTTTTTGGTTTCTGCCAAAACAATGAAGAGAGTCTTCCCTTTCTCTATTCTTTTTCCAAAATTTTTATTTATTTATTATTTAATTTAAGTTCTGGGGTACATGTGCATATCTTGCAGGATTGTTACATACGTATACATATGACATGGTGGTTTGCTGCCTCCATAACCCCATTACTTACACTAGATATTTCTCCTAATGTTATCCCCCCGCAATCTCCCAACCCCCTGCTATCTCTCCCTTAGGACCCCCTACCCCCCAACAGACCCCAGTGTGTGATGTTCCCCTGTGTCCATGTGTTCTCATTGTTCAACCCCCACTTATGAGTGAGAACATGTGGTGTTTGGTTTTCTGTTCTTATGTCAGTTTGCTGAGTATGATGGTTTCCAGATTCATCCATGTCTCTGCAAAATACATGAACTCAAGCTTTTTTATGGCCGCATAGTATTCCAGGGTGTACATGTGCCGCATTTTCTTTATCCAGTCTATCTTTGATGGGCATTTGGGTTGGCTCCAAGCCTTTTCTATTGTAAACACTGCCACAATAACATACAAGTGCATTTGTCTTTATAATAGAATGATTTATAATCCTTTGGGTATATACCCAGTAATGGGATTGCTTGGTCAAATGGTATTTCTACTTCTAGATCATTGAAGAATCATCACACTGTGTTCCACAATGGTTGAACTTATTTACACTAGCACCAACAGTATAAAGAGTTCCTATTTCTTCATATCCTCTACAGCATCTGTTCCCTTTAGACTTTTTTTTAATGATCATCATTTTAACTGGCATGAGAAGGTGTCTCAATGTGGTTTTGACTTGCATTTCTCTAATGACCACTGATGATGAGCTTTTCTTCATATGTTTCTTGGCTACGTAAGTGTCTTCTTTTGAAAAGTGTCTGTTCGTATCTTTCACCCACTTTTTGATGGGGTAGTTTTTCTTTTTTTCTTGTAAGTTTGTTTTAGTTCTTTGTATATTCTGGATATTAGACCTTTGTCAGATGGGCAGATTGCAAAAATTTTTTTCACATTATGTTGGTTGCTGGCTCACTCTAATGATTGTTTCTTTTGCTGTGCAGAAGCTTTTAAGTTTAATTAGATCCCATTTGTCTCTTTTGGCTTTTGTTGCCATTGCTTTTGGTGTTTTAGTTATGGAGTCCTTGTTTATGCCTATGTCCTGAATGGTATTGTCTATTCCTTTTTATGCCTTGAAAGTGATCATGTTTATTTCCTGCAAATTATTCCCCGCTTCTGTCATAGTTAATTTAAAAACCACTTCATTTAATCTGTGAAAATTGAAATTCTCACCAGTGGTTTGTAACATCAGAGGGCCTTTTGTTTTTTCTGCTAACAATTGGCATATGCTAATCTCCAAATTAATTTTACACAGTTAATTGTATCTTAGCAATTTTCAAGAGCTGGGCCAAATTGAATTGTTTATCATGTTATTACATGGTATAATCAATTATTATAAATAATAGGGTACTATTAATTATTAAAAATAATTGCCTCATATAATCTGTGCCCATGCCTCAACCTGAATCTACCTGCAGGGGGCCACTCTTTCAAAAAAGTAAGTTGAATCTGAATAAAATGCATTATTTATAGTTTGACATGAGTATATATGGCAACAAATAGACCACTGTCACTCAGCATAGAGTTCAATTTGATAATTCACAAGTAATTTTCTAATGATTCTATACAGAAATTGATACTCATCTTTATTTCTCAAGGAACATATATCCAAAGAAAATTCTAGCCAAGTAGCAATGTCATGATTTATAGTTTTTTGAACAGGAAGATAATTTAGAATTATAGGGTTTAAACCATTGCTGTGAATTACAATCATCTTGGGTTTACTTATGCTCCTATCTTCATTAAATGTCAGTCTCTACCTAATAGAAACACTCATTGAAATATTTTCCTAAGTATTCTTAAGGATTATTTACTTTATTTTTGATTTAAAAATATTGATAAGATCAAAAATAGTTTACGATTTTGTCTTACGTGTTCTTTCAAATTCTGGCAGTTTTAATTTTTTTTTTTAGTGACCTTATCAATTTCTTAGTATTCTGGACTCAGAAAACTTGGCTATGAATAATATCTACCCCTTTTTGTCTTCTGAGTTAAAAATCCAGACATCTGTCAATTATTTTGTAAAATATGTGTTAAATATTTCTCTGTAGAGTATTACATATATTCATGATATTGCAGTTTCTCATAATCACAAATGTAGAGAATCTCCTAACTCTTCATCTCTAATTTCTCTCCATGATTATTTTCACTATACTTCCAGAGAAGGCATAACTTTTAAAATATTGTTTTCATGATGTTATTCACTCTCTATATGCAAAAGGTTTAATTTCCTCTCCCTGTACTGCATTCCTCATTTGCCACAAGCTAGGCTTAATCTAATTTTATTTTAAAAAAATTTGTGTGGGTATATAAGTATATATGTTTATGGAATACAAAAGATATTTTCATACAGGCCTGCAATGTGAAATAAGCACATCATGGAGAATAAGGTATCCATCCCCTCAAGCATTTATCCTTTAAGTTACAAACAATCCAGTTACATTCTTTAAAGTATTTAAAAATGTACAATCAAGCTATTATTGATTAGAGTGACTCAATTGTATTATAAAATAGTAGGTCTTATTCATTCTTTTTTTTTTTTTTGTACCCATTAAGCATCTCCACCTTCCTGCCAACACCCACTACCCTTTCCAGTCTCTGGTAATCACCCTTTTACTCTCTATGAGTTTAACTGTTTTGATTTTTGGATCCCACAAACAAGTGAGAATATGTTTGTCTTTCTGTGCCTGATCTTCAGTTTCATGCAAGTTGTTGAAAATAACTGAATCTCCTTCCTTTAAATCATTGAATAGCACTCCATTGTGTTTATGTACAATGTTTTCTTTATCCATTCATCTTTTTATATACACTTAGGCTGCTTCCAAATCTTAGCTATTGTAAACAGTGCTGCAAAAAAAACACATGAGTGCAGATATCTCTTCAATATACTGATTTCCTTTCTTGTGGATATATATCCAACAGTAGGCTTGCTGGATCATATGATAGCTCAAATTTACTTTTTTGTGAAATATGCAAATTCTTCTCCATTGTGATTGCACTAATCTACATTTCTATTAACAGCATAAGAGGGTTTCCTTTTCTTCGTATCTTTGCCATCATTTGTTATTGTCTATCTTTTGGACATAAGTCATTTTAACTGGGGTGGGATGATATTTCATTGTAGTTTGATTTGCATTTCTCTGATTAGCAATAGTATTGAGTGCCTTTTCATATGCCTGTCTGCCATTTTTATGACTTCTTTTGAGAAATATTTATTTAAATCTTTTGCTCATTAGGATTATTATTTTTTCCTAAGGAGTTGTTTGAGTTCTTTATATATTCTGGTTATTAATCCCTTGTCAGACGGACAGTTTGCAAATATTTTCTTCCATTTTGTGGGCTGTCCCTAAACTTTGTTGATTGTATCCTATGTGGTATAGAAGCTTTTTAAATTTATGTTATCCTATTTGTCCATTTTTTTGCTTTCCTTGCCTGTGCTTGTGGGGTATTGCTCAAGAAATATTTGCCCAGACCAATGTCCTGAAGATTTCCCCCAATGTTTTGTTGTAGTAGTTTCAGAGTTTGCAGTCTTAGCTTTAGGTCCTTAACTCATTTTGGTTTGATTATTGTATATGATGAAAGACAAGGGTCTAGTTTCATTCTTCTGTATATGGATATCCAGTTTTCCAGCATCGTTTATTGAAGGGTCTGTCTTCTCCCTAGTGTATATTTTAGAAACCTTGTCAAAAATCAGTTCTCTAGAAGTGTGAAGACTTGTTTCTGGGTCCTCTATTTTGTTCCATTGGTCAATGTATCTGTTTTATGCTGGTACTATGCTGTTTGGTAACTATAACTCTAGAATAATTGGAAGTCAGGTAATGGGATTCCTCCAGTTTTGTTATTTTTGCATAGGACAGCTTTAGCTATTCTTGTTCTTTTGTAATTCAATATATGTTTTAGGATTTTTCTATTTCTGTGAAGAATGGCATTGGTATTTTGATAAGGACTGCATTGAATCTGTAGCTTACTTTGGGTAGTATGAACATTTTAAGAACAATGATTCTTCCAATCCATGAACATGAAATATTTTTCAATTTTATGGTGTCTTCTTCAATTTCTTTAATCAATGCTTCATAGTTTTTATTATAGGGATCTTTCACTTCTTTGGTTAATTCCTAAGTAGTTAATTTTATGTGTGGCTATTATAAATGAGATTACATTTTTATTTATTTTTCAGATGGTTTACTTTTGGCATATAGAAATATTATTAAACTTTTAATGTTGATTTTGTATCCTGCAACTTTACTGAATTTGTTTATCAGTTCTAATAGTTTTTTGGTGAAGTCTTTAAAGTTTTCTAAATATAAGATCATATAATCTGCAAACAAGGATAATTTGACTTCTTGATTTTCAATCTGAATGTTATTTATATCATTCTCTTGTCTAATTGTTCTAGCTAGGACTGCTAGTACTATGTTGAATAACAGTAGTGATAATGGGTATCTTTGTCATGTTCCAGATTTTAGAGGAAAGGCTTCCAGTTTTTACCCATTCTTTATTATACTAGCTGTGGGTCTTTCATATATAGTTTTTATCATGTTGAGGTATATTATGTTCCTTCTATCTCGTTTTTTTGAGAATTTTTATCAAGAAAGAATGTTGAATTGTATCAAATACATTTTTAGCATCATAGGGTTTTTATCTTTCATTCTGTTGATATGATGAATTACACTGATTGATTTACATATGTTGAACCATTCTTGCATAACCAGGCATAAATCCCACTTGGTTATGATGAATGCTCTTTCTTACCTATTGCTGAATTTGGTTTTCTAGTATTTGGCATGAATATTCATCAGAGATATTGGCCTATTGTATTCTTTGTAGATGTGTCTTTGCCTGATTTAAGCATTAGAGTAATACTGGCTTCACAGAGTGTTTGGAAGTATTCTCCCCTCTAATTTTTGGAATAGTTTGAATAAAATTTGTATTAATTCTTCTTTAAATGTTAGGTAAAATTCAGCAGTGAAGACATCAGCTCCCAGGCTTTTTTTTTTTAATTATTATACTTCAAGTTCTGGGGTACATGTGCAGATTGTGTAGGTTTGTTACATAGGTATACACATTCCATGGTTTGCTGCATCCAATCTCCTGTCACCTACATCAGGCACTCATGCCAGTGGTATCACTCCCCAACCTCTATGCCCCCCACTGTCCCTCCACTAGCCTCCTAACCCCCAACAGACCCTGGTGTGTGATGTTCCCCTCCCTATGCCCATGTGTTCTCATTGTTCAACACTAGCCTATGAGTGTGGACATGTGGTGTTTGGTTTTCTGTTCTTGTGTCAGTTTGCTGAGTATGATAGTTTCCAGATTCATCCATGTCCCTGCAAAGGACATGAACTCATTCTTTTTTAGGGCTGCATAGTATTCCATGATGTATATGTGCCACATTTTCTTTATCCAGTTTATCTTCGATGGGCATTTGGGTTGGTTCCAAGACTTTGTATTGGAAACCAATACAACGTCTATTGCAAACAGTGCCAAATGAACATAAATGCACATGTGTCTTTATAACAGAATGATTTATAATCCTTCAGGAACATATCCAGTAATGGGATTGTTGGGTCAAATGGTATTTCTATTTCTAGATCATTAAGGAATCACCACACTGTCTTCCACAATGGCCAAACTAATTTACACTCCCACCAACAATGTGAAAGTGTTCCTATTTCTCCACATCCTCTCCTGTGTCTGTTGTCTCCTTATTTTTTAATGATCACCATTTTAACTGGCATGAGATGGTATCTCAATGTGGTTTTGATTTGCATTGCTCTAATGACCACTGATGATGAGCTTTTTTCATATGTTTGTTGGCAGCATACATATCTTCTTTTGAAAAGCATCTGTTCATATCCTTTGCCCACTTTTTGATGGGTTGTTTTTTTCTTGTAAATTTAAGTTCTTTGTAGATTCTGGTTACAAGTTATTTGTTAGATGGGTAGATTGCAAATTTGTTTTCCATTCTGCTGTTTGCCAGTTCACTCTAATGATAGTTTCTTTTGCTGTGCAGAAGCTCTTAAGTTTAATTAGATCCCATTTTTCTATTTTGGCTTTTGTTGCCATTGCTTTTGGTGTTTTAGTCATAAAGTCCTTGCCTGTGCCTATGTATTGAATGGTATTGCCCAGATTTTCTTCTAGGGCTTTTATGGTGTTAGCTCTTATGTTTAAATCTTTAATCCATCTGGAGTTAATTTTTGTATAAGATATAAGGAAGGCATCCAGTTTCACCTTTCTGCATATGGCTAGCCAGTTTTCCCAACACCATTTATTCAACAGGAAATCCTTTCCCCCATTGCTTTTTTTTTTTTTTTTTTACTGCTCAGGTTTGTCAAAGATCAGATGGTTGTAGATGTATGTCATTACTTCTGAGGCTTCTCTTCTGTTCCATTGGTCTATATCTCTGTTTTGGTACCAGGACCATGCTGTTTTGATTACTACCGTAGCCTTGTAGTACTGTTTGAAATTAGGTAGCGGGATGCCTCGCCTTTTTTTTTTTTTTTCCTTAGGATTGTCTTGGCTATTGCAGACTCCTTTTTTGTTCCATATGATGTTTAAGGTGTTTTTTTTCCCATTCTGTGAAGAAAGTCAATGGTATCTTGATGGGAATAGCAGTGAGTTTATAAATTAGTTTGGGTAGTACAGCCATTTTCATGATATTGAGTCTTCCTACCCATGAACGTGGAATGTTTTTCCATCTGTTTGTGTCCTCTCTTATTTCCTTGAGTAGTGGTTTGTAGTTCTCCTTGAAGAGGTCCTTCACATCCCTTGTTAGTTGTATTCCTAGGTATTTTATTCTCTTTATAGCAATTGTGAATGGGAGTTTGCTCTTGATTTGGCTCTCTGTTTGTCTGTTATTGGGGTATAGGAATCCTTGTGATTTTTGCAGATTGATTTTGTATCTTGAGACTTTGCTGAAGTTGCTCATCAGCTTAAGGAGATTTTGGGCTGAGACGATGGGGTCTTCTAAACATACAATCATGTTGTCTGCAAATAGAGACAGTTTGACTTCCTCTTTTCCTAATTGAATACACTTGATTTCTTTTTCTTGTCTGATTGCCCTGGCAGGCTTTTCTTTACTGGGAGACCTTTTATTATGGCTTCAATCTCATTGCTTGTCATTGGTCTGTTCGTTTTACAGATTTCTTCCTAGTTCAGTCTTAGTAGATTGCATGTATCTAGGAATTTGTCCATTTTATCTAGACTTTT
The DNA here is from genome assembly GCF_009761245.1 of Sapajus apella. Taxonomy (NCBI): domain Eukaryota; kingdom Metazoa; phylum Chordata; class Mammalia; order Primates; family Cebidae; genus Sapajus; species Sapajus apella. The sequence continues at coordinate 4,304,705 of NW_022436982.1, forward strand.
CAATCCATTGGCATATAATTGGTCATATTAACCACTAAGGATCCTTTAAATTTCTGATATATCAGTTATAATGTTCCTTTTTTCATTTCTGATATTTCTTATTGGAGCTTCTCTTTTTCTGATGCTGACTCTAAAGTTGTTCAGTGCTATTCTCAGAGCATAGGAATTACAGGAGAGACTACGATGCAACTTTCAGAGTGAAGGACCCTACATAGACAGCCCCTCTGAGGTTCTCTCATCTCTCTGAGACATTGCTACAATATTGTGTATGTACCCTGCTATCTGAACAACCTACCTTCCTTAGTCTCAGAAGAAATTATTTCTCTTTCCTTTTATTTTTATCTCAAAGGCACTCATTTATACGCCTATTATATTTGAGTCACTTAGTTTGATATATTCAGTGGTATTAGGTTTCAACAAAGTTTGAAGGAAACAGATTTTAAATAACTTCTGTTTTGGAAAATTGGATCAAGAACTCTGGAAAGCTTCTTGATTACAGAATGGGATATGGAAAGGAGTCTCCGATGTGGAGGACACTGTGGTCTACTAAGTTACCTGAGTTACCTTTGATCTACTCTATATTTGCTTTTAAACTTCCTTAGGATGAATACAGAACAATCCTTAGTCTAGAAATAATTTAACCCCACAACTAAGTGAAATCCTTTTGCAGAGTCTATCAGATGACCCATTAGGTCTCTCCAGTCTGGCTGGTGGAAACACAAATTGTTCCCAGCCTTTAGTGAATCTACAAATAATTTAGCCTACCAGATTTTAGACTCATGGGATTTTCTCCTACACATATACAGACTGGTTTTCAACTATATATCTTAGATCTTCTGTACTGATCTTTAAAGCTTTCTATCCATGTATCTCCCTCCTTCCTGATATTCTGCCTCCCAAATTTTAGCTATGTTGGCCTCTGCAAATTCTGATTTATAGTCCTCGATGCAATGAAATCTTTGGCTTGTCTTTGGGTTTCCCCTCCTTCTGCTGGGGTCTGAAACTGCCTTCAGGTAGTTAGCTCTGACTATTATAGTATTTACCCCGCAACAATTCTGTTTTTGTTTTATTTGTTCTTGTTATTAAATATCTAGGATCACAGTCATATTGATGCCTGTTGGGAATATCTTAAAAGGATAGTTTCAAATATATGTTTAATCTATTTTTTTTTAGGAATACTGCTAATAGAATTTAACAAAATGATCTACCAATGGCTTATCCAAATAAAGGAAACACCAGACAGATAAACTCTCTATGGTTGTTTCTCCCATTGCAAAGAAGAAAATCTCACCATAAGCATCTTATAAGGTTTTCTTGTTTGAAGCCAAGAAGTACCTGATAAGGAGACTTTCTTGTTATGTTTTATTAACAAATCTGGAACATGTACCCTTTGCTTGACTTCAGGTTAGATGGGGAGTGGCAGAAATTTACCTGTCTTGAGGTTGTAGAAATACATTAAATATGGGGTTTTTTGCAAAGAAAAAAATTTAAACATACCAGCCATAGTGTTTAATTATTAAACTACAAAGTTCAGAATTCTTACTCAAAGACTAATTAAGTGAGAATAAGAATTATTTTAACAATGTCTCTTCTTTTACATATTAAAATATCTATTTTACAATAAATAAATAAATAGTCATAGCTTTGTTTGAAAACGGAATCCTAAAATTCTTGTCAAATCCAATGGGATAAAGCTGATTGGAGTATACAATGAAAATACATATGATTAGTTACTACATATAGTGTATAAAAGATAACAGAAATTTTCTTTGACTTCTGGGCTAGTATAATACTTCTAGCTTGTTGATAAATGTACTAGAAAATCTGTGTCATCATTTAAGACCTGTCATTATTTGTGTCTTTTATGCAGTCATTTTAGATACAGTTCTCCACAAAAAGTAGCTTTCATGCAATAATATGAATGGCTATGTTTCGTTCTCTTTTAGTTTTCAACATGTCTTTAATTTACACATACTTAAAAAATAAAATTGTTACTATAACAGTGCACATGGGTCTACAACTATAAGTTAATGCACATACAAATTCCTGGAAAACTGTAGGAACAAAAATATATTATGAACAGAATGTGCTTACTACAAGCAAACAAAACTTGGCTCTCTCCTATTTAACTCAAATATAAAAATATACACAAAGATGAACTACATGCAACATATTTTGTTTAAATAACAAATAAATATATATATTTATTAGGCTACTCTTGCATTGTTATAAAGGAATTCTTCAGAGTAATTAATTTATAAAGAAAAGTGATTTAATTGGCTCATGGTTCTGCAGGCTGTACCAGAAGCATATTGCAGACATCTCTTTGTGGAGAGACTTAGGGAAACTTACTCATGGTAGGAGACAAAGCAGGAGAAAGCATATCACATAGCCAAAAGCAATGCAGGAACGAGAGAAAGAGAGCGGCAAGCAAGGTGCCCACATTTCTAAATGATCAAATCTCATGTCAACTGAGAGTGAGAATTCACTTATCACCAAGAGGTTGGTCCCAGCCATTGATGAGGGACCCACCCCCCAGTGCCCAAACACCTCCCAGGCCCAACTTCCAAACATTGGGGATTACAGTTCATCAGGACATTTGACAAGGACATACATTCAAACTGTATTAACATTTAACTTTATAGACACCACAGAAATAAATACAAAAATAATATTATTGGTGATTACCTTCTACTGTGGTGTTATGTGATATTTGCTTATTCAAGAACATATTTTATATTACCAGAATAGTAAATAAAATAATATATACCAAACAATAATTTTTGTGAATGAAACATGATTTAAATTAAGGTGTACAAGAAATATAAGATTCAACATGAAAGCAAAATCAGATAGGATTTATGACTAGCTTTTCTGTATATAAGAATAAATTGGTCTGTCCAAACTGAACAGAATATCTTACATATAAATGATATCAGTGTGAATAAGTAATGGTTTTCTAGATAATTTATGTTTTGTATTGCAAATAGCCTATATTTACAGTGATTATGCATAAAGAGAAATGAAACAGAACATGCACTGTTGGTAAATGTATGCAATTTATTAGTTTGGGCATGAATTCAATTTATTTGTCATATTGACTCACCAGAGTATGCTTGGTTTACGCAAAGACATTATTAGTCTAGAAGAAAAACAGAGTAGCTATGTTTGTCAGAATTTAAATTTAGAGTTAAAACCTTCTATTCTAATCATTTGAGACTAACACTGACATACACAATTTTTCTCACATCAAGTATTTCTCTCATCTTAAAAAAAAAAAAGAAATAAACTAAGATAAAATAAATTAATCAAAATTTATTTTGTGACACATGGTAGCAGACTGATTTGTATAACTTATATAAGGTATGCTAACCAAGAAATAATTACTTTCAAAATGTTGTAATTCTTTTCCTCTTTACTTCCTTGTAGTACATGTGGATCTATTCTCTTATATTTTTAAACAGTCATTTAAAAATGTAATTCCTTATAAGAAGGACCACATCAAGAGGTATTAGAAAAGAATTCAAATTCTATCCCTATTAAATTAGAAGAATATGTCGAAGGATTTTAAGTCTTTTTTTATACTCAATAGATTACAAATGAAGCAGATCATAAATCATTTAAATTATAATTATGAACATTATCTTTTAATTAATATTCTAGAAATTGGTTTATAAACAGTATTTGTTTAAAAACAATCTTTTAAAGTCTATCAATAGAGTGTGAGAGGATTGGAATATGGGGAATAATATATTCAATATGATTAAAAATAAGCTTTTAATTCAATTATGGATGTTAATTGTAGATAACAAACCTCCATGTGCTTTTCACATATTATCTGAGAATTCTGCTTCATATTTGGCTGAGTAGCTCCCATAAAAACAGACCTCCTAAAGATGACTGTAAATCTGGGAACAGGGGACCTATCTGAAGACATTAGAGGGTGGTGCGGGGAGCACCACCAGAAACCAGGAGAAAGTTAACTCTTATTACAGAAAAAGAGAATGGCACTGGGTAAATTTAAATTTCTCATATTTTGTTGTTTTTAGACTGAGAACAGGCCCAAGTCTGCAACATTAAGGACACTTAGAGCTCTAATGACCAACACACAGCTGTGCTGGTTTGAAGAATCAGGAAATCGAATTTAGAGCAACTACAGCTACAGAAAAGTAAAAGGGAGATTATAAAAAGGTGAAGTCCCATAAATGGAAAAGCCAGAGAGTGAAAATACCAAATTCTGCATCTAATCACTGCTCAGAAGTCTCACACAGCCCTGAACCATACATGAATGAAGCTGACATCAAGCAGTTCAGATAAAAGAACTGAATTAAAATTTGAAAGACCTACCTTCATTGGGGAGACAAGTTTTGTAGGCTGATTTCAGCCTGCTTAATAATCAAGGGAGACCAGTCTTAGAAAAAGAATAACAGAATCCAGATTTTCTACAACATAAAATTCACAGTGTGCAAGATACCGTACAAAGCTATTCAACATACAGAAAAAAAGAAAGAAAAAACAGGAAGCATGAGCTATTTGCATGACAAAACACACTCAACAGAGACCAACTTCTAGATAACCCAGATACTAGATTAAGCTGAGAAGGATTTTAAAGCAGCTGCTATAACTATGTTAAATATCATAAGGTAAAATATGCTGGTGATAAATAAAAATATAGAAAATCTCTGCAAAAACTTAAATATTAAAATTCTGAGACTGAAAAATATATCTGAAATTTTAGCTAAGTTATAAAACACATAAATCTTAGATCCATAAAAGTATTACGAATGATGTTTTATCTCAAAACTTTAAAGCTATTTAATATGATTCCTAGGCAAAGCTTATTAACGTGATGATCCTGTCTTAAAATTGCATTCTGAAAATAGTAATAAAGATGGCATAAAAAAATAAAGCAAATATTTACCCAATTCCCCTTTACCTTTTAAGACAATTAATGACAAACTCTGTTTCTGCTTACCAAATCAAGTTAAATTCATGTGACCAATAGCTTATTCAATTTATTTAACTTTCTTTGTTGCAGTAAAATTTTGACAAAAATTTAAAGGAAAAACCTCAGGAGATTTTTCCAATAAATGTTAGTCACTGATTGTCTGTATTACTGTTCTAGGCCATGGCTCTAGTCCTCATGTCTTCTTCGTAGGTCCCAGATGAAATTAAAGAATAACATTTTTTGGAGGGTGTAGGGGGTGTTTGGCTGTTTCTATTCTATGTCGTTTTTCTTTTTTTTAAATTATGCTTTAAGTTCTGGGGTACATGTGCAGATCATGCAGGATTGTTACATAGGTATACACGTGCCATGGTGGTTTGCTGTATCCATCCCCCCATCACTTACATTAGGTATTTCTCCTAATGTTATACCTCCCCAATCACCCTACCCACTGCTATCCCTCCCTGAGACTACCTAGCCCCCAACAGGCCATGGTGTGTGATGTTCCCCTCCCTGTGTCCATGTGTTCTCATTGTTCAACACCCACTTATGAGTGAGAACATGCACTATTTGGTTTTCTGTTTTTGTGTCAGTTTGCTGAGAATGATGGTTTCCACCTTCATCCATGTCCCTGCAAAGGGCATGAGCTCATCATTTTCTATGGCTGCATAGCATTCCATAGTGTTTATGTGCCACATTTTCTTTATCCAGTCTGTCACTGATAGGCATTTGGGTTGGTTCCAAGTCTTTGCTATTTTGTAAACAGTGCTGCAATGAACATATGTGTACCTATATCTTTATAATAGAATGATTTATAATCCTCTGGGTATATACCCAATAATGGGATGCTGGGTCAAATGGAATTTCTATTTCTAGATTCTTGAGGAATGGAGACACCATCTTCCGCAATGGTTGGAATAATTTACACTCCCACCAAGAGTGTAAAAGCCTTCCTATTTCTCCATATCCTCTCCAGCATCTATTATCTCCAGATTTTTTTAATGATTGTCATTCTAACTGGCATGAGATTGTATCTCAATGTGACATAAGCAATGACTTCATGGCTAAAACACCCAAAAGCAATGGCAACAAAAGTCAAAATAGACAAATGGGATCTAATTAAACTTAAGAGTTTCTGCACAGAAAAAGAAACAATCATTAGATTGAATCTGCCACCAATAGAATGTGAAAAAATTTTTGCAATCTACCCATCTGACAAAGGACTAATATGCAGAATCTACAAAGAACTTAAATAAATTTACAAGAAAAAAACAAACAACTCCTCAAAAAATGGGTGAAGGACGTGAAAAGACACTTTTCAAAAGATGACATTTATGTGACCAACAAACATATGAAAAAATGCTCATCATCACTGGTCATTAGAGAAATGCAAATATTTTTTGAAAGTAAAATAAAAAGTGAGAATGCATGATTGAGGTAGGATGTAGCAGACATTTGGATGGAAGGGGAAGGAGAAGAACTAGGTAAAAACTAATGGTAACAACGTGAAATATTAACAGAATAATCCCAAAGGAAAGCATACCACCAAATATATATCACAATATCATGTTATAAATGTCAGATGAATATCCATACACATTGGTAAACAGGAAATTCATAGTTATTCTATAATTCTCAATATTATGCAATAATTGATAGCACATTTAAATTGCTGATTGTCACACCTGCTTATTATAAACCTTAGGTTATTACAGTGATGAGGCTGACATTGAAAACCAAAGGATTGCAATACTGTGTTTATCTTTTGTGCCGAGTTTCATGAAAACTTGTGTCACAAAGCAAATGGAATCTTTTAAAATTTGGCTAAGCAAACAGACCTTTGCCTTCCATACATCTCCAGTGACCACCAAGCAATACATAGAGTTGTAATGGATAATGCATTACTTGCCTCCAGATCAGAAATAGGTAAACCTTGGCTTTCTCATAGAAGAAGAGTTTATTTTAACAACTGTTCTGGATCACAAGCTGATGAAAGACACTCCACATAAAAGTAAAGAACCATATTCTATGCAGTTCTTTGGGAAATTTTCTTCACATCTGCAACATCTAACACTAGGGATTTAAACAAGTTATTCTTAACATGTTTAACCAAAAGGATCTTTTCTCTACACTGATCCACTACAGAAATGATTGCCTATGTCATTTGCTTTATATATTATATATATTTCTTTGAATCTCTACATTTTCTTCCATAAAACTAAGATAAAAGCTACTCAAGAGAAAAAAAATACTTTTTATTTGTTATAGCCCCATGAGCTCTAAACAATAGTATTCTCTTCAAAGCTGATTATTGTGTATTTGTTTTGAGTGATTTTTTGATATATACTTGTTCTTTAATGCCTACATAATGTGGACCTACCTCAGTATGAATCTAGGTGGCTACTCACATTTACAGAACATACCAAGAGGTAATTGTGCATATTAAGTATAAATTTACATAAAAGTCTTAAAAATAACAAAAAGTAGTCCAAATCTGTTTGCATGAATCAAGCCATAACTTTTATAAAGATTATCATTATAAAATGTATATTTCTACTGAAACATATGACAAGTTACAGCTTAGATATTTTTAATGTTCACTTAAAAAATAATAAGCTTTCTCTCATCCATTAGCAGACTTAAACAATAAGATAAACAAAAATTAGGGATTATATGAAACTCTGTTGATATGGTCTTTCCTCCCTTTTGGCAAAGAACATTTAATCAAAAAGTGAGGTCTATTCTCGTATCCTTGACACTGATTGGGCTTGGGAGAAATTTGAATAATAAAGGAATAAATTTAAGAGTTACACTTTTTATATCAAAGGTCACGCAGCTTTAGTCTGGTTCTCTTAAGATCCTTGCCCCTGGAGAATACAGCTCCTATGCAAGAAGTTTGATTGCTTTGAGACAGAACTGCTAAAAATACCTTATACTGGCCCTCTTATCAGCATTACCAAGTGAATGTCTAAGCAGTAGCCAGCCTTAACTGTGAGCTATGTGAGGGAGGCATCTTGAACATTCCATCCAGAGAAAACTTCAGATGACTGCAGTCCTACCCAACATCTGAATGCAACTATGGAAAAGATACCAAGTAATCTGCAAACCTCCTGAGGTCCTGACCCATGCCCATGAAATTACGTCCTTAATGTTTTTTTTATGTCTTTACATTTCGGCATATTGTTTTATGCTGTAAATATATATATATATATATATCTCCAGAACTTTCCACCATGCTTGAATATAACCTTTGCTTTCACTTTGATTTTGTACCAGCTGTGCTCTCCAACTCACTTTTGAGGAAGCTGAGACACAAAAAGGTGAAGTTACTTCCCCAAAGTCTCACAGCTATGATAGTAAAAGGAACCGATAGGTAAGTCACATAAAATACTCAGCGCAATGCTTGACACATAATAGTTACGTGGTAAGTTTTAGGCCATTATCATAACTATCATTATTATTAAATTGGAAGCTTGAAGTTATAGTTATACATCAGGCTGCAATTTAGAGAGTGCTTTGCAGGGGAGAAAAAGTGGAAAACCTTGTACCTCCTTTGAATTACTGAAATAACCAGAGGATGTTCCCTTGCTATTTGCAGTACTTTGAAGAAATATTTGGAAAGGCCTTGCCTCTTTCTTGAAGTGATGAAATAATCAGATGAGCGTGATTCAGGTCATGTGCTCTTGTCTGGGCTTTGTCATTTACTTGGGGAAGTCCTGGGACTTCCCTGGCTCTCAGTTTCTTCATCTATAAAATGAGACAGCTAAGTTCCTAGACAACCTGACACCCTTTTTGGTTTAATATTTTCCAAGATTCTTTTATTTAATAGATTCAAATATGTTTTGAACGGAAAACACAGTGATCCACCTGTTGTGAGAGCCGAAAAAAATATAAGCTCTTTGGAGACCTAGGGAAGGTGTGGTCTGGAGAAGAAACATTATAATGGAAAGAGGTAAATTGGTGGAGAAACAATCTCCCAAAATACTTTAGCTTCTGCTACATCTCAGTGTTCTCACATCTCTTGGAGCCCAGTGCAAAACCAAAATTTCTTCAGAATGTGAAACAATGCTAGTTAATGAATTCCGTAGGTGAGAGTTTTAGTGAAACTGTGAGACTGCACAGATCACATACTCAGGAAATCAGGCATACGTTGAAAAGAGAAAAATAGTACGCTATCCAAACCTCTCACTTTACAAGTGGGAGACGTGAGCTCCAAAGAGAACGGGTTTACTAACGCTCACCTTGGTAGCAAGGCAGTAGGAAGACCTAGAATCCAGAAATACACGTGATTTTCATAACTGCAATTTATGTAATTTCCAAGCAGTTGATTGTCAAGTGGTGGCTTGGGGAAAAGATCATGAAAACTGTGAAACTCTCCTTCTAAAACTTCCCAAATAAAGATGGGATCTGGGGGTAAGTGGGAAGCAGTGTTTGCTCTGCAACATATCTTCTTAACAAATGCCTTATTCCTCTCATCTCCAAATGTATTTACACCCCATGACATATTTTTATTAAAGGGCTATCAGAATTTTTTCTTCTAAGGGCTGAGATACTCAATATTTTTGCCTTTGCAGGCCACAGGGTCTGAGTGGCCATTACTCTACTCTGGTGCTGTAGCATGAAAGCAGCAATGAACAATTTGTAAGTGAATGGTCGTAGCCACATTCCAATAAAACTATTTGCCAAAACAGACAACAGAGCAGCAAATTTAGCCCACAGGCAATAGTATGCCCATGTGGGATTTCTTTATGTGTATTTATTTTATAGCATATAAATATTCTTGGGCTAGATGTTTGTTAAACACCCATTGTTCGTATTGGGTAAGTTACTGGAAAAGAGAGCATGTATTTTCTGAATTGCTTTGGTAAAACCTCAATATGTTTTGAAAAGATACAAATTTTAATTGATTTTCTAAAAGTTACATAAAATAACGACCTGATATAATTTATAATCATCTTGCAGAGGTATCACCCAATTAGTGGATTTTACTGTTCATTCATCTACATGTACACACAATTTATTCAGCAGCTCCCATTAATGTGAAATAAAATGACAAATCCATTTCTCAATATACTTATGATCTGATGCATTTTTTCACATAGAAGAAACAGAGAAATAATACAACTCATTGTGTCTTGATGGAAGAAAGTGACCACCTGACATCAAGTGACTGATGGAGTAAGGCTTAGTAAAACAGCTGACACGTGAGTCTGAGTTCAATTATTGAACAGGAGTTCATCAAACAACTAAGGAGAAAAGCATTTTTCAAGCATGGTCGTCATCCTATATGAAGGTGCAATCAAGGAAACTTTGGTATTATAAATCATGTAATTCTCAAGACTGATTTGCTCAAACAGACTGTGACATTTTCCTTGGCCCTGCTGTTTCAATATCATTTTTCTTGTCACATCATGCCAAAATTTAGTCTCATCTTAGTTTCACATAAAATTCCCTTACTCACCAATTTTGGAATTAATTGAAAACTAGCCTGTCAAAAAGTTCTCTTTTAATTTTAATATTAATTTAATTCTGGAAATAACCTTGGCTTCAGTTTTCTTATGGGATAATAATCATTGTATTTTCATCAGGATTGGTAAATTATTTTCTGCATCTACTTTATCTGCTCAGGAAACATATATATACACAGCACTGAGTAGTTGGAACAGTTCTTTCTTCCGTATACTGGTAATCTTTGTTTTACTGTATTTTGTCTTATTTCTTAACTCATGTTTTATTTCATTTTCTTTTTTTCTTTTTTTCTATTTGGCGTCTCTGGCTACTGTGTTATAATTTATGTAAAATAAACTGTATTCATTTCAAGTCTAAAATTTGATGAGTCAACATGAAACTACTACAATCAGGGCACCAAACATTTCTATCATGCCAAAAGTTTCCTCCTGCCCCTTTGTAGTTCATCCCTCCTTCCAACCATGCTGGTCCCAGGCAACAAATAATCTGTATTTTGTCACTATCTCTCAAGATATTTCAAGAATTTAACATGGAATTGTACAGTATGTATGCTTTTGCATCTAAATTATTCTACATAATGATTGAGATTCATTTATATCATTGATCATATCAGTACTTTATTCATTTGTATTGCTATGTAGTATTTTATCATATCAGAGATTTTCATTTGACAAGGAATGAGAACTAAGTTTCATGGCATATTTTATAGCTGATTGCTGGCAGTCATGGGGTTTACTGCCTTGAAAAGTCTTCTGAACTACCTCTAGACTCAGAGATAAAGAATTCTGTCATTGATTAACAATTTCCATGACAGATAATAAAGGGGGAAGTGGTCCCAAATTTGTCACATATTTGCAAGTTATGGCTTAGGTGCTACTGATTCCACATGGACTTTTCCTGTTGTGTATTTCGTATTTTCACCCTTTCTTTGGTACCAAACAATCCACTATTGCTCAGACTTTCCCTGTTTTCATATAGTTACATATTGTATGTGCTAATGACAAGAAAAGTTTAATTGCTAATACTACCACTTGTTTCCACAAATTCTCACATAGATTTTTGTCCAATTTGTGTTTGTGTTTATGTTGGTTACATGTTGGTTTATTTTAGTCTGTTTAATGTCACAGTCAATAAATGCTTTTATAGTTTTCTCTTAATATCGCTAATAAAGTACTTTTTGCATATTGTTTATAAAAAAAGATTCCAAACCAGGAAGGAAAACAAAATAAACCTTGACATTGAAGTCAGCATCCCAGTGCCTGACATAGTCTTTTAGGTAGTACAATGACAATGTCTCATAGCCAGTGAAATCAGGATATCCTATTGCCATCTAGAGTGTCCCAGATGGAAAACTGGATGAAGGCATTGGTGGTCTATCTCTTTTATATAGGGACTCTCTCTAAAAGGTAAAATTCTTGGCACGCTCACGCTCTCTCTCTCTCTCTCTCTCTCTTATGGAGTCTCCCTCTGTTGCCAGGCTGGAGTACAGTGGTGTAATCTCGGTTCACTGCAAGCTCCACCTCCCAGGTTCAATGGATTCTCCTGCCTCAAACTCCCAAGTAGTTGGAACAACAGGTGCATGCCACTACACTCAGCTAATTTTTGTATTTTTTTTTGTTTGTTTGTTTTTTTGAGACGGAGTTTCGCTCTTGTTACCCAGGCTGGAGTGCAATGGCGCGATCTCGGCTCACTGCAACCTCCGCCTCCTGGGTTCAGGCAATTCTCCTGCCTCAGCCTCCTGAGTAGCTGGGATTACAAGCACGCGCCACCATGCCCAGCTAATTTTTTGTATTTTTAGTAGAGACGGGGTTTCACCATGTTGACCAGGATGGTCTCCATCTCTTGACCTCGTGATCCACCCGCCTCGGCCTCCCAAAGTGCTGGGATTACAGGCGTGAGCCACCGCGCCCAGCCTTTCTCTCTGTTTTATCGGACCTTTGAATCTCCCCTGTGATTCATTTTAAATTTATCCCATTACCCTAAGGGTTACAATACAGAATGAAGCAAAGTCAATGAATTCATCTAAATAAATCATACTGAATCGTATTTCAGCTGCTACAAAAATAAAACGAGGATTTATGAGGACTTATTGCATAGCCTTAGATCATTTAATGAAGAAGATTGCAGGTTTCAATAAAGAGCTCATTTTAAATGCAAACATTCAGAAACCATCTTACAGATAAAAACATATTGAGTAAGAGACTGTGAAACAAATTGGAGAATCTTTTGAAGTTTTACTGCAATATTAAAGCATTTGAAGCACAATAAGAATGAGTTGTTATCAATCTTCATTACACTAACAAATATACTCTATGATATTTGAGATATTTTATTTATACATCAAATGTGATAGAATCAGTTTAAAAAGGCAATTTTCCAGGAAGTTTAATTATATAATTCAACAGATTACAGGTTATGCATATCATTTTGATTTCCATTTCCTCTTATTGTTAATATTATTGTCTAAAATTTCCTTTTTGTGAAAACACCTATTTTCCTAAGTGAACTAAACTTGAGCAGATCTATTAGATATATTTTCAGTACTTTTTCTTACTGCTGGTTTTGCTGCTAAATCAACCCTCTCAATAGGTTGCACACATTTCATTCAGATTATTATTCATAGCTTTTGGAATTTATTCCTTGGCCTCTGCAGTTTTTGGTTTCTTTCACACAAACTGTATCTACTAGTCTATAACTGCATTAGAAACCTTGACACCAGAGTAATCATATTAACTGATAATAGTTAGAAATTTATCTGGCTTTTAAAGCATTTTCTCCCTGTACACTGACTAGCACTCATATGTTAAAATTACTAAAATATTTGTTTCGTCTTCATTTTCCAAGAGTATGAGTTAAAAATATAAATGTAACTGGTGTGAATATTTGAACATTTGAGTACTAAATAATAACTTATATAACATGATATTTATTTTAATTAAGTTAAAACATAGTATGAATTGGGCACAGTGACTTACATCTATAATCCGAGTTCTCTTGGATGCCAATGTAAATGGGTCACTTGAGACAATGAGTTCAAGACCACCCTAGGCAACATAACAAGACCTCATCTTTACATTTTCTTTTAATTAGCTGGGCTTGGTGATGCATGTGTGTAGTCCTAGGTACATGGAGGCTGATGTGGGAGGTTCGCTGGAGCCCAGGAGTTTGAGGTTACAGTGAGTGATTATAGTGCCACTGCACTATAGCCTGAGTGACAGAGTGAGACCCTGCCTCTAAGAACAAACCAACAAACAAAACACAGTATGTAATCAGCACATTTTTGAGTGGGTGACAACCATTGCAACATTGGAAAGAGAAAGTTGGATTGACTTCTTGGGTGGGGGGTTTACATTTATAACTTCTCTAGAGCTAGTGTGATTAGGAAAGAGAGAGTTAAAAGCAATTATCTTATATACAGTATTTGTTTTTACTCATAAATATCCACATTTACCAGAGAATTTATCCATGATTGACTGAAAAAGCATGGGTTTTAGAGTAAACATGGCCTGAACTGAAAACCGAAATCACTTACTATTTGACAAGACTCAGTTTAATTCTATATTAGACTGTATGTGAGGTGAGGAATTAGTTGAATAGCCTGATATAATCATTTCACAGTATAAATAAATATTGAAACATATTATACCCTATAAATACATAAAATTATTATTTGTCAATTAAAAATCTTATGTTTCCTGAGTCATTAAATTGTTGCCGGAATTGAGATGCCCTCTGTAAATAGAATGCAGTTTTTGACAGAATAACTTTGGAATGGATCTATTATACCATACACAGCTAAAATCACATCAATTTTAAAGTAAAATAAAAGTAAATAAAGTAAAATAAAAATTTGTGACTAATAAGTGATAATTTAAATATTTTCTCAGTAATGAGGAATGTGGAAAGTACTACTTATCCCATTTTCACTACCTCTTCTCTCTTCTTTTATCCTGTTTCATCATATTTTACTATTTAGGGTAATTATAAGATACTTAAGACACTAAACCCATTCACATTTTTATGTAATTCTTGAACCGGCAACCAACCCAATCTACCCATTGTGACAAAGGGCTGATATCGAGAAACTGCAAAGAACTGAAGCAGATTTACAAGAAAAAAACAAACCCATTCAAAAGTGGGCAAAGGATATGAACAGATACTTTTCAAAAGAAGACATTTATGTGGCCAATAAACATATGAAAAAATGCTCGTCATCACTGGTCATTAGAGAAATGCAAATCAAAACCACATTGAGATACCATCTCATGCCAGTTAGAATGGCGATCATTAAAAAATCTGGAGACAACAGATGCTGGAGAGGATGTGGAGAAATAGGAACACTTTTACACTGTTGGTGGGAGTGTAAATTAGTTCAACCATTTTGGAAGACAGTGTGGCAATTCCTCAAGGACCTAGAAACAGAAATTCCATTTAACCCAGCAATCCCATTACTGGATATATACTCAAAGGATTATAAATCGTTCTATTATAAAGACACATGCACACGTGGGATGTTCATTGTGGCACTGTTTACAATAGCAGACCCAGAACCAACCCAAATGCCCATCAATGGCAGACTGGACAAGGAAAATGTGGCGCATATACACCATGGAATACTATGCAGCTATAAAAAATGATGAGTTCATGTTCTTTGTAGGGACATGGATGAATCTGGTAACCATCATTCTCAGCAAACTGACACAAGAACAGAAAACCAAATACTGAATGTTTTCACTCATAGGTGGGTGTTGAACAGGAGAACACATGGGCACAGGGAGGGGAATATCACACACTGGG
The DNA here is from genome assembly GCF_009761245.1 of Sapajus apella. Classification (NCBI taxonomy): domain Eukaryota; kingdom Metazoa; phylum Chordata; class Mammalia; order Primates; family Cebidae; genus Sapajus; species Sapajus apella. The sequence continues at coordinate 4,319,916 of NW_022436982.1, forward strand.
GTCTGTTGGGGGTGGGGGCCAGGGGAGGGACAGCAGGGGGCGGGGAGTTTGAAGAGGGATTACACTGGGAGATATGCTGCATGTAGGTGATGGGGGGATGGAGACAGGAAACCAGCGTGGCATGTGTGTACCTATGCAGCAATCCTGCAAGATCTCCTTGCACTGCCTTTGTTGTATCCCAGAGGTTTTGATAGGTGGTGTCTGTCATTCAGTTTGAAGAATTGTTTTATTTCCATCTTGATTTGGTTTTTGACCCAATGCTCATTCAGGAGCAGGTTATTTAATTTCAATGTATTTGCATGGTTTTGAAGGTTCCTTTTGGGATTAATTTCCAGTTTTATTCTGCTGTGGTCTGACTGAAAGCTTGTTATAATTTCAATTTTCTTAAATTTGTTGAATATTCTGTATGTATCTGTTAAGTCAATTAGTTCCAAAGTATAGTTTAAATCCATTGTCTCTTTGCTCACTTTCTGTCTTGATGACCTGTCTAGTGCTGAAAGTGGAGTATTGAAGTACCCCACTATTACTGTGTTGCTGCCTATCTGATTTCTTAGGTCTATCAGTAATTGTTTTACAACTTTGGGAACTCCAGTGTTAGGTGCATATATGTTTAGTATTGTGATATTTTCTTGTTGGACAAGGCATTTTACCATTATATAATGTCCCTCTTTGTCTCTTTTAACTGCTGTTGCTTTAAAGTTTGTTTTGTCTGATATAAGAATAGCGAGCCCTCCTGGCTTTTGGTGTCTGTTTGCATATAATGGCTTTTTCCACCCCTTTAAGTTTATGTGAGTCCTTATGTGTTAGGTGAGTTTCCTGTAGGAAGCAGATAGTTGGTTGGTGAGTTCTTATCTATTCTGCAGTTCTGTATATTTTAAGTAGAGCATTAGGCCATTTAAATTTGATGTTGGTATTGAGATGTGAGGTACCATTGCATTCATCATGCTGTTTGTTGCCTGTGCACTTTGGTTTTTGTTTTTGCTTTTTAACTTGTAATTTCATTTTATAGATCCTGTGTGATTTATGCTTTAAAGAGGTTCTGCTTTGATGTGTTTCCAGGATTTATTTCAAGATTTGGAGCCTTTTAGCAGTTCTTGTAGTGGAGGCTTTGTGGTGACAAATCTCTCAGCATTTGTTTTTCTGTGATAGACTATCTTTCCTTCATATATGATGCTTAGTTTTGCTGCATACAAAATTCTTGGCTGATAATTATTTTGTTTAAGGAGGCAAATATATGTCCCTAATCCCTTCTAGTTTGCAGGGTTTCTGCTGAGAACTCTGCTGTGAATCTGACAGGTTTTCCTTTACAGGTTACCTGGTGTTTCTGTCTCATAGCTTTTAGGATCCTTTCCTTCATCTTAACTTTAGATAAGCTGATGACAATGTGCCTAGGCGATCATGGTTTTGCAATGAATTTCCCAGGTGTTCTTTGTGCTTTTTGTATTTGGATGTCTCGGTCTCTAGCAAAGTCAGATAAATTTACCTTGATTATTCCTCCAAATATATTTGCAAACTTTTAGATTTCTTCTCTTCCTCGGGAACACCGATTATTCTTAGGTTAGGTCATTTAACATAATCCTAGACTTGTTGGATAATTTGTTCATATTCTCTTATTATTTTTTTGTCTTTGTTAGATGGGATAATTTGAAGACTTTGTCAAGCTCTGAATTTCTTTCTTTGACTTGTTGAATTCTATTGTTGAGACTTTCCAGATAATTTGGCATTTCTATAAGTTTGTCCAATATTTCCTGAATTTTCAATTGTTTTTTCTTTAAGCTATCTATTTCCTTGAATATTTCTCCCTTCACTTATTGTATCATTTTTTGGATTTCCATGGATTGGGCTTTCCCTTTCTCTGGTACCTCCCTGATTAGCTTAACAACTAATTTCTTGACGTCTCATTCAGTTAAATCAGGGATTTATTCTTGGTTTACATCCATTGCTGGTGAACTAGTGTGATTTGGCGGGGTGGCGGGGAGGCGGGTATCAAAGAGCCTTTTTTTTTTTTTGGTCATATTACCAGAATTGATTTTCTGGCTCTTTCTCATTTGGGTAGACTCTGCTAGAGGAAAGACCTATGGCTGAAAGCTGTTGTTCAGATTCTTTTGTCACAAGGTGTACCTTTGTTGTAGTACTCTCTCCCTTTCCTATGGATGTGGCTTCCTCTGAACCAAGATGCAGTGATTGTTGTCTCTCTTCTATCCACCAAGTAAGTCTACCCAGCTCCAGGGTGGTACTGAGGGTTGTCTACACAGAGTCCTGTAATGTGAACTATCGGTCTCTCAGTCATGGATATCAGTACCTGTTCAAGTGGACGTGGCAGGGGAATGAAACCGACTCTGTGAGGGTTCTTAGCTTTGGTGGTTTAATGCTCTACTTTTGTGCAGGTTGGCCTCATGCTGCAAGGTGGCTCTTTCCAGAGAGCATCAACTGTGGTAGTATGGAGAGGAACTAGTGGTGGGCATGGCCCTAGAACTCCCATGATGATATGCCCTTTGTCTTCAGCTACAAGGTTGGGTAGGGAAGGACCATCAAGTGGGGTAGTCCTAGGCATATCTGAGCTCAGAATTTCCTTGAGTGCATCCTGCTGAAGCTGCTGTCGGGGATAGGGGTGGGATTCCCAGGTCAATGTGTACCTAGGAGGATTATGTCTGCCTCTGCTGAGTCATTCAGGTTGTCAAGACAGTGGGGAAAAGCCAGCAGTCACAGGCCTCACCCAACTCCCATCCAAACCCAAGGGTTGCTCTCACTCCGACTGTTTCCTCCCTTATAGCCCTGAGTCTGTTTCCAGACAATGGGTAAGCTGGACTTGAGTTTGCCCCAGGCTACCCACCTCCAAACTGTAAAAGAAGAGGTCTTGGTTCTTTCCCAGCCTGTGGAGTCTGCACATTGGATTAATGCCCTCCCCCAAGTTCTGGCCAGGAGACTTCTCATCCCTTTGAAATTTTTACAGAGTTCAGCTGGAGATTTCCTTCTCCCTGTGTGTTTTTCCCGCAACTCCTCTGACCACCCTCCTGATGGATCCCTATGGTTCCAAGCAAGAATGGCCTGCTTGGGGATCCAGTGAGCTCCCATGGCCTTTCTGTTGCTTTCTCTACTCCTGTATTTTGCTCCACTCACTAAATTGATGCCACTCCAGGTAAGGTCAGAAACTTCTCCAGTAAATAGGTCTTTGGTTTCTCCAGTGGGGGTATGTGTTTGGTAAAGGATTTCCCTTTCCCACTTCCACAGTTGGGGCACTCACAATATTTGGGGTGTCTCCCGGGTCCTGCAGGAGCAGTCCACTTCCCTTAGAGGGTCTGTGGGTCCTCTCAGGATTGCTGGTTTGTTCCTGCAGTAGATCTGGAGCTAAAATTCACAATGTGAGCCTTTGAATGCTGCTCTGTCCATCTGAATTAGAGCTCCAGTCTTGTCTCCCATCTGCCATGATGATTCCTTCTCTCGTGGTGATAATATTTATTTAGCAATATCATCCGTGCTTCGTTAACTGTCAAAGCTAGCTTTTTGGGTCCCAATATATTATTCTTTCTTCTTTTTCGTGTGTTTGGATAGTTTTTAATTTAAAGCAATTAAAAATGTAAAAGATGTGATTCACAAGGGAATGAATAATTAGAAAAGATCGACATAGAGAAGAAATGATTCTCAGTGAAGCTTGCAAAACCTATGAAGGAATATATTATGGAAATTATTGGAAACTTTTCATGGACCAAACATTCTAACATATTATGTTAGAATTTTAAGGTGCTAGAATTAATATCTGGGCTAAAAAAAGAAACTGTAAGAAAGTATATTTCGGTTTAATATAATCTGTATTTATTTAATATTTAGTCATTTATTGAGTACCTCTTATGCACTGGGACATTTTATTCTGGGTAGAGCAGTGTTAGGTAAAAGGAAATGTTTCCTAAGAAAGTTAGAGCTTGACCCAATTCCTGAAAAATAGATAGCTATTCATAATGTTAATAAATGTAGGTTATATCTAATTAGCAGTGATAATATTTAAAACATTTAAGCAAGAGAGGAAGGGATGGGATCAGATTCACATTTCATTTAGTTATTTTCACATACTACAGAGAAAGTGTTGGAAAGCTATTGGACTAGAAAACAACCAACATTTAAAAATACTATTTCAATTGCCAACATAAAATATAATGCATCTCTAAACAGCAGCAGGGGAAGATAGGATAAAGGGTATGAATACAAAACATGTTAAAGAGCAAGAATCTAAAGGACTCAGATGCTGAATGAACTGAAAGATAAAGTGACCTATGCTTTTGTTTTAGATGATTGTATAGATTTATCATTTATCGAGACAACAACCAAAGAAGAAACATATTTTTAAAAAGGAAAAATGGGTTAGTTTGGGATCTACTCCTTTTTGAGAAATATTTGATACTTCCTGAGCAAAGTAAGAAATGATAACAACAAAACTTTTGAAGGAAATTTCCTATAGCCACAATTATAGAACTTAGTGAGGAACAGTCAATTTTCATTTATGTTTCAGTGTTTCAGTACTCAATATGGGCCCTAGGTGCATTCCTATACAGATGACATTACTTAAACCAAGAAAGTACATTTGCCAGTCCCAGTCAGGAGAAGATTCCCAAAAGTTTCGCCTAGTTTTAGTCTGGAATTGTCCCCACATAGAATTTGCTTCTAGTTTAGAAGTTTAGCAAAGACAGTCATAATAGGGACTTCTGTGACCTCTCTTTCACTCATCCCTTGAGGTTTTAAATATTTTAGCAAGGTTGGAGTCTGCTTTAGTTTCTTAAATTGGAGTGAATGGTTATCTTGCATGGAATTCTGCACCTGAGATGTGTGGTCTGGCCCCTGTCAATGTTGCATTTGTCCAAAGTTCAAAAAATGAGGCTGGGCCCTAAAGCTAAAGGCAGAAGGATAGTGGCACTGCTCTGATTACCTGTGACACTTGCAGGCTTGGACCACTACAGATCTTGATGTTAACAATTCATGATTGCCACCCCCACCTAAGTACTTATGAATTGAGAGTCTTATGGGAAAATAAAGTATTGCGCTAGCTCTGAGTGCTAAAAGAAAATATGATACTTTGTATTTTTTTTCAACTATTCCTCTGAAAGTGAATTTAATAATACATTTGGGGCACATCAAACGTCTTCTCCCATTCAGAGGTATATCGAACAGAAGTTTAGAGTTTCATGCACCTGAAATCCACAGGCAAGACTGTCTACAAAAGATATATGTCAGAAATGGCAAATGGGTCAGAAAGGAAGCACCTACATGAATCAGGAAACCATCCTACACTACACAGGTTTTTCTTAAATATAATTTATTTTTTTCTCACATTCACCCATGCTGCCAAAAATATCTCTGAATTTCTATTAAGAATTTTATATGTACTAGTTATAAATTTCTAGTAGCTGTGAAATAGCAATGCATGTTATGCATGATAAATTGAAAAATATGTTTTAATAGTATAACTGAAAGAATCTCTACATTGTGTTACTATGCTTTCAAGCCATAAAGTGTGTTATAAAATACAAACTGCAGAAGTTTATGCTCTAATTCAAAAAGTTATATTATAAAGAGTTCTGCTAAAAAATAAACTAATATTTTATCCCCACATTACTATAGTAATATCCCTTAAACTTGACCAGTTATTTCTAATGTGTATCCATATAACCTTCTGAGTTATGGTAAAAGTAGAAAAAGAAAAGACGAGGATAATAGAAGAGTAGAGGATGGAAAACAGGGGGTTCAATTCTGGGGTGCTTTTCTACCCTAAAGAATTGAGACCACAGGAAAATTAGACAGAATTCACTGTGAGTCACCATTTTTGCATTTGTTTAAAATTTTGCTTAGTATAGAACATTAAAATAGAAAAGGAAAGCATTCTCTTTCAATCAGACTTCACCTTTGGAAGCAGAAACACAAGCAGAATTTTTTTCCTGTTACTGTTGTTAGGTGAAGTATGTCAAAATTAAAACTTTGATGACAAAGCAGATGCTCGGGCAATAATAGTCATATCATCTTAGTGAATGGGAAACCAAGCGGGCATTGGAATGCTTTTAAATTTCTCTAGCTGTGCCAAAATAATTTCTGATATTTTAGATATCACTCAGGCTTGCTAACAGGGTCACAATGCACTGAGTAGTAACTGAGAAAATGGTTTTGCAAACTTGAGACAATTTCATTTATTGTGTCAAAGGAGCATGTGATATATAATTGAACTTCCATATCCATGGGTTCTTCATCCTTGGATTCAACCAATTGCTGATCAAATTATTTGGGAACAAAAATAGCATCTGTCCTGAACATGAACAGGTATTTTTTTCTTTTAGTTTTCCTAAACAATATAGACGAGTGCCTGTTTACATAGCATGTACAACATACAATGTATTATAAGCAATATAGAGGTGATTTAAAAAGGGAGAATGTGAGTGCAGGTTATATGCAAACACTATGCCATTTTATATCAGGAATCTAGATTGCCTGATCATTGATTTTGTTATCGAAGGACAGTCCTGAGACCAATCCTTCATGGGTAGAGTCATAGTGATGGATGAGAGTATTAACATATTTTTAATTTAACAAAGGATCATTATTACAGTTATTTTATCTAATCAAACTGATGCCTCTTAATGATGTTTATGGGCAAGGTTATGCTGAATTTTTCAAATGTTTGAAGAAAATGCAGTTACAACCTCTCCTGGAATTAATACCTGGTAATTAAACAAAATCTAACCAAATTCTCTGTTGATAGGGCCATATATGTTGTTTTTCATGAGAGTAATAATTGATGCTGATGTTTTACTTACTGAAGGATTAAGTTCGAAGACATGTTAGTGCACTTCAGTGGCTATCGAGTACATTTTTTTAAAGGCCTCTAACACAACTTTGTGTTTGTGTTTATGAAGCAAAACTTGTGTGTTATCTACTCGCAGGTTCTACAGAAGGCCAAATAGTAACAAATATGTGACAGCCATAATTTCTGACTTTGTTGACAGATATAGCTCTAAGTCAAGTCCAATTGTCTGTCATTACTCAAAACATTGCCGTTTTGTCTAGACTACTTTTCAGTCTCATTCACCACTTTCCTCCACCAACTTCTTAATTTTGCAGTTCCATGGGATCCTGCTTTTTTTCTTTCTTTTCTTATGTCATGTCTTTTCCCTGGGAGAAGTCTTTTGTACTTGCCATTTTATTTATTAGTCATGTAAGCTTACCTCTAGGAAATAATTTTTTTATTAAAAACTATTTTCCAAACTCATATTAAATGCTAACTGTAATCTTCACCTGAATGCATTTCAAACTCACATGTCAAGGGGAATGCATGGTGTTTTCTTCCACTTCTACATGAAGTAAGTTCTCCCAATCTTGAGTAAAAATACTATCATCCACCCAATTTATCCAAATTTGAAAACTGGGTGTCAGTCTACATGTCACTTGTTCTGTCATACCTAAGAAACACAATATCCCCAGCCATCTTGTTATTTGCCACATCCTATTTAGTTTACTATAAATAGTATAGCTGTTTGTTTTGTAAGACCTATGTAATTTCCATGTGTTTGGTTTTGGGTTTTTTTCTGTCATTTGTTTTTATATATGATGACTTCCTGACTCTCATCAAATTGTTTGATGTATTTTTTCTTGTTTTATTAACTTAGTGGATATATTTCTATCATAACACTTATGGCATTTTAATTATTTTAATTGGTTTACATTTCACCCTACTGTATGAGTCTATGCATTTCTTTAAGAAAACAACTGGATTGTAATCAACTTTGTAGTCTCAGAACTCAGCATAATTTCTTGACTATAAGAAGGCATTCAGGCTGGGCATGGTGGCTCACACCTGTAATCTCAGTGATTTGGGAAGCTGAGACAGAAAGATGGCTTGAGGCCAGGAGTTTCAGACCAGCTTGGGCAACACAGAGAGACCCTATCTCTAAAAAAAGATTACGAAAAAAATTCAGGTGTGTGTGGTGGCTGCAAGCCTGTAGTCCTAAGTACTGGAGAGGCTGAGAAGAGAGGATAGCTTGAGTCCAGAAATTTGAGCTAACAGTTAGTTAAGATCACACCATTGCACTCCAGCTGGGGTGACAGAGCAAGATCCTGTCTCAGGCAATAAAAAGAAACAAGGAAAGAAGGGAGGGAGGGAGGGAGGGAATGCAGAGCCTTCAAACCATATGTGGTAAATAAAAATAAATCAGTGAATTAATAGACCCCATTTATTTATTCACTTACAGCCTACTTTTTAATCATATTTCAAAATACTGCATTTCAGTGAATAAAATGGCACAAGGTTTTTATTAGGGACTAAATAACTATATCCCCATAAGTTTTATGGTTTTAAGATGTTAACTCTAAATACTAACGTGGCTCGGTTTGGAGATGGGCCTCTAAGGGAGTAATTAAAGTTAATCGAAGTCCTAAAGAGGCAAAGCCCTGATCTAAAAGGACCCATTTCCATGAATAAGAAAACACTAGAGAGCCCATTCCCCAGGTTCCTGACCTGCCCCTTGCACCTTGAAAAGGTATGAAAGCATAGCAAAAAGGCTATCATCTGTAGGTGAAGAGGAGACCTCTCCCTAGAATCCTAATTAGTAGAAACTTGATCTTGGATCGCTAGCTTCCAATACTGACCAAATTTCTTTTGCTTAGGACACTTAGTCTGTCCTATTTGGTTGTGGCAGCTCAAGCTACCTAATACAGTCTTCTATCAGAATTTTTTTTCTATCAGGAAACACCATACAAAATACTTTTGTGGTAGTGTTGTGAGTCATAACACTGGTTATGGTTTAATCAATTTCAGTTGGGTTTTCTATTACAACCCAATAAAAGCATCCCAAGTGACTCAAATGGTAAATGAATTACTAAAGGTAGCTACTTCTAGATACATCATCTAATTTTGTCTAGTCTTGTATTCAGTAGTTTCAAAACAGGTTGCAATTTAAGTTTAATCTTTTAAGCCTTTTGGCAAAGTCGACTTCATTTATCTTCAAACTCTTAACATTTTTTCATTTAATTCTCTTTTTGTTGTTGTTCAGGACAATGGTTCTTGTGTGAGACTTTTTATATTACTTTGTCAGAAAATTCAGCATGCAAGTGGAAACTAATCAACTTATCGCTGGGTACATGGAAAGATAAATAAAAAATAATCTGAATACCATGTCTGTATGTGTTAGATCTCTATTGTGCTGATTTTTTTAATCTTTAACTTTTATTTTAATTTCATGGGTACATGTGCAGGATGTGAAGGTTTGTTACACAGGTAAACATGTACCATGGTGGTTTGCTACACAGATCATCCCGTCAACTAGGTATTAAGCCTAGCATCCGTTAGATATTCTTCTTGATGCTCTCTGTCCTCCCACCCCCACAACAGGCCCCAGTATGTGTTGTTCCCCCTATCTCCATGTGTTCTCATCATATAAGTAAGAACATGCAGTGTTTGGTTTTCTGTTCCTGTGCTAGTTTGCTGAAGATAATGGCTTCTAGCTCCATCCATGTTTCTACAAAGGACACAATCTCATTCATTTTTATGACTGCATAGTCTTCCATGCTGTATATGTACCATATTTTCTTTGTCCAGGCTATCATCGATGAGCATTTAGGATGATTCCATGTCTTTGCTATTGTGAATAGTGCTGCAATAAACATATGCATGCATGTATCTTTATAACAGAATTATTCATTTTCCTTTGGTTATATACCAAGTAATGAGATTGCTGGGTCAAATGGTATTTCTGCCTCTAGATCTTTGAGGAATTGCCACACTGTCTTCCATGATAGTTTAGTTTCTCAATGCCTATTAATCCTCCAGTCCTTTACCCAAAGGAAAAAAAAAAGAAATAATAACAATTATTTATCTTAATTACTGAAAACTTCTGGGAGGTAGACGGTAAATTCTGCTTTTGCTTCACAGATCTGACTAAATGCCAGTGTATTCATCTGTTGACAGATTAATAAGGGAGAAACCACATAAGAAGAAAGAAAAAAAGATTTACTTAAAAATTCCCAACACTGTTGAGAATTGCTGAGCTGGTTCTCTTCATCTCTAGTTAATTGAGAAGTCATAGGAAAGTTAACAAGACATTTAGCTTTTTCTTTTATATTACCCAGTCCTCTCGTGCAATTTTATAATTAAATATATTTAGACTGGGGGTAATTTGCATTAGAATAATGGTATAGAATACATATCTGGTTAGTTATATATCTAGTTAGCCACATATTCACATGTAAACATAAATGAATAGATCATCTGTATATGTTTTGAGCATATTTAACATAATACCTACGTCAAGTGCATTAGTTCATTTAATCCTCACAATTGTTATATGCAGGATCATAATTGCTACTTTACAGATTAAGAAACTGAAATTTAGAGGTATAGTCTCCTAAAATCATAAAGCCAGCAAACCATGAGGTCAAGGTTTGATCTCATTCAGCCTGACTTGGCCTACCTACTTAACCATTGCATTGTACACACCAAAAAACCAGAGAACATAGTTTCTGATACCACTCTCTAGCCCCTTCTCACTAAGGAACTGTTATCAACCTTTAACCAGTGCATTGGAAATTAGTCTTGGTTTTGCTACATTTGAAAGCAATTACTTAATGTAAAATTAAAAATGAGTTTTAAAAATTTATACACTTTTTTTGAGAAATGAAGAAGCCAGATAGTAGTTCTAATCTTTAGTTTCTATATTATTTCTTTTGTTCACTCTAATTTGGAACATGTAAATGAAGTTATGCATTTTGAATATACTACAATTAAATTATAAATAGATTCTCACATATAATATATAAATAAATGTGATATTTATAAAAATTTACTAAATAAGGTATCTACCAGTTGTAGGCTATTTATTAGATGACCTTCTGGGGAAGCTTTTAGTGTTTATATATCTGTGTAAAAACTAACATTCATAGAAGTAATAATGATTCTCTCATTATTTAAATGGAGTCTACATCTGAGAGCTATCTTGAGCTATACTTAAAATTTCAAAAATTAGGTCACATATCCAGAACTTCATTGACTATTTATTAATTTACCGGATCAGCATCCCTTTCTTTCTACTCACTCTTCATGCACACTGCTTTCCCCTCCATGTGTTCTTGATGGTATTATAAATCAAGATGTCACCCTCTACCACCGACATCTAGCCATGGTGGTAAGCAATGACACAAACTAGACAAAGCACATTGAGATATCTGAATTTTAAGGAAAGCTACCCAAGATGGAAAACTGTTGGAATTACAGCATCTTAATGTCTATAAGGCAAAGAGACTGCCAGTTAATGCCCTCTAAATAAATCACATAAGCCTTCTTGGTACTTGTCTTACTTAAGTGTATTTGTTTAATTTTATCTTTGATTATGAAAGTTTAAGTTATCCATAGTAAATTTACCTACAGCAAGTATTCAGAGTTACTGATATGAAAATTCAGAATAAAATTCAGATAACAGCTCAGTGAAATTTGGGATATTTACAATGGTTTATGGCATTGAAATGCAAGAAATGACTTTTGAGGTTCCCATTAGTATTCCAGCACTAAAAATTAACTGCCCCAAGGTAATCAGCAGTGAAATAACTAATTAAGTATTTCCCTGTGGTCACCTGGAACCATGTGTCCAACAAGAGCACAGCGTTGGGTGACTAACTGCTGTCAGAAAAGCTTAGAAAGGCCGAATAATTCTTCAAGCATTAGGAAGGAGAGCTGTTTCTGACAGTATTAGATATTTTAAAAGCAAAGTTAAAGAATGACAAGCTCAAATCTTAAAATTCTTGCCTCAAGGCATGGACAGAAACTCAGGGTCTTTCTGTGACTGTGTTGAAAGAATCTCTTCTATCTGATAGCTTCAGGGCTAAGATCACTGAAAAAACAACCTCAGAGATTAATTTTGTAGGTTACTGAATTAAAAGTCGGTCAAATTTACAACCTTCTCAGTTCTCTTATGTAAAGTTCAAGCATAACTCTAGAACTAATATAGCCCCAACGACTGGAAGCATTAGAGTGCAATGTATGGGATATTAAGATAGGTTGGAGAACTCTGATCTCGCAAATCCTTGTGATATATCCTCTTATGGAAAGAATCCATCTTCTTCTGCAAGAGAAATCAAATAATCTTTGTACTGAGAGCTACTTAGGGTTTTGAATACACCAAAATCGTGAATATATATGGATACTGAAATATATAATTCAAATAGTGAAGCTAATAGTCCCAGAAGGATTTATGGGAATTTGTTAATTTGTGTACTCAAATCCTGGAAATTACTTGTAAGACTGGATTTTGAGAATGCTTAGGCAAGGAGGTTGCTGGGGATTATGATTTTGGATCAGACTGGATTTATCAAAGTAGTTACTCTCAGCAGAGTTCCTGCATTCAGTGAGCTAGTTCAAGTAGACAGCTGCTGTTCTGGTTTAGATAAAGCAAAGCCAGACCCAATTTGCTAACTGACATTGGAAGACCAAAAATCTCTCTTCATGTTTAAAGGAAGTACTGTCACAAACTTTGAGATGCTGGAATACTGGATGGAATCTTTTAGTGCATCCATTCACATCCTGTGGTTATCATTTTGAGCTCAATAGACTGAAAGATAACCAGATCACATGGAAGGTTAAGATCTGCATATGTCTGTGACAGTGAGCCAGTAGGCTACTAGAAATAAAATATAATTGTTGTGGTCTCTTGAAGAAGAAAGAGAAAACTATATATACTTTATATCCACAAATATATACTTTGAATTTTTTATTAGCCCTCTGTAAAGACATCTGTATCAACAGCCATAACAACTGTATACTGGATAATGAGAAATACCCAAAATTTTCAGAGAGCATTGGGTACATAAAGGTACAGAATACCACCATGGCCTGCAGGTAAAGGTGGTACTGGCTAAAGGAGTTCAGCAGGTATAGGATGCCTGATTCTGACCCCAAACTGATCTGTGTTTCATTTAGTTCTGTTTTTCTCATTTTCCTGAGAGTAATAATCAGAATACAAATTATCAGGAAATGGCAGAATCCTCCAATGACTTGTCAGAATTATTATTGAAGGCACAGTCAGGAGGAAGCCACTGGAGACACCTCTTCCTACAAAAGCAACAACACATTCTTGGGTTATTTGAAGATATCAAAGCCACGATAAAAGACCTAAAAAGTACATCCGGGTGAATACCTTCAAACCATTCATATTCAAATCTTTAATTTGCCTTGCAAAATTTCTGATGAGTTTTTAAAAATTATTGGATTCTTGAAATTAAACAAACCATATCCACTAGCTCTAATGCTGTTGTCTTACTGGGATAAACTAACATGGCTCCTTGTTACTGGTATGGGCTATTGAATAAGTTAATTTTTCCCAATAAAACCAATAGTATCCTTTTATTCTTTGTATTAGTTTTGCTACTTTAATAAATTACCACAAATACAGTGGTTTAAAACAAACCAAAAAATATATTATCTTAAAGACACAGATGTCAAGTCTAATTGACATCATTCCTTCTGGAGATAATCCTTTCCTTTGTCTTTTCCACATTCTAAAGGTTATCTGAATTCCTTCATGAGTGGCAACAAATCATTCCAAACTCTGCTTCCCTCATCATATCTTGTGTCTGACTCTGAAATTCCTGTATCTGTCTTATAAGAACCTTAGTGATGACATTGTGTGTACTGGGTTAAGCTAGGGCAATCTGCCCATCTCAAGACCCTTAAGTTAATCATCTCTGCAAGGCTTTTTTCTATGTAAAAATTGTATTCACAGGTTCTGGGGATTAGAATGTGGACATATTTTGGAGCTGTTGGCCTCCCACATTCCTGTATTCTTGCTCTGTATCACCATTTAATTCCTAGTATGGCCTTACTCTTACGGTGACAATTATATAACAATGAGAATATTATGATGTTAATCCTAGAGAAGTATTTTATGTTACATATAGATATGTAAATGAGAGTATTATAGGGTGGGAGATAACCCAGCAAGACAAAAGACCTTATTAGTATTTTATTTCAGGAAAACTTCTGGAATTTGAATAGTTTGTAAGCTCATCAAGATATGACCTCTGTAGTAAGTGAATCCTGCTTATTTTTATTCTGCTACAGCAAATAAATGCCTAATATTTGGAAAGATACTTAGGGTTTTGAATACATCAAAATGTCTTGATGCAATAAAAAACTGAAAATTGGATGGGTCACACAGTTAGAAACAACAACATCATGTTTTTCAACTAGTTCGAAGACATGATTGAGGCGATGATTCTCAAAGTGTCTATGGTCAACTGGAGATAGTCTTTGAGAAGCATAGCTCTCACAGTTGGAGAATAGGATCATTGCTTGAGAGAGAAAAGCCATCCCTTTTGTAGTTAACCTCATAGAAATATCTCTTGACATGCTATTAGACTCTGATAAAAGTTTAACAAATGATGATGTGATACCAGACGCTGTTATCAACACCTTTTGGTTTGGGTACTGTTATGGATGTTATGCTATGTTTTCTAAATCATTTGTCTGTATGGTGCTGTTTCTCTTAAAGCCAGATTATATAAGACCAAGAATCAAGAAACAGATATGAGATTGTAGGAATGGTGACTGTAAAGTACATGCTTTTGTAACCAGGGGCATGGGAGGCAACCCAAAGAGCTCCCAATTCCCCAATCTGAAGAGGCTCTTGGCCTCTTTTACCCTGAAGAATGGGGAAAAGGGCCCCGAGGCCTGGTGAGCTTACCAATGTAATAAATATTGTGGACCCAGAATTTTGCTGAGAGTGATTTATTAGACACACACACACACAGACACACAGACAGACACAGACACATACACACACACACACACGCAGAGAGAGAGAGAGAGAGAGAGAGAGAGAGAGAGAGAGAGAGAGAGAGAGAGAGAGAGGGGCAGCTCCCAAGCTGCCATGAGAGGGGATCCAGAGAAAAAATCCATATAGGGAGGGAACAGCAGGATTTCAACCCTTGAATTATTCCTTCCCCATTCAGATTCTCATCCAATGAGAGGAGTTCTTTCAAACTTCCCCTGGAGTGATTGATTTTTGATCGTGACATGGGATTGACTGCTTGGTCCACAACAGAGGCCCCTCCTCCCAGAATTTTCCACGGGCTTTTTAGACAAAGGAGCTGACCTGGATTTTTCCACCTAGCCAGCACGTGGGAAACCTGGAGAAAGAACTTTACAGTTGAAACCTCTCTGGTCCCCAGATGGAGGGGTGTAGTCAGGAAACTCCTGCCTTTGAAACCACGCCCCTCATGGACCTAGGAAGAGAGGTTTTACTTTAACACAGTCCCTCATTTTGTTCTTTTCTGAAATAAATCCCATCTTTGCCACTCTATAGTGTTCTTCCAATAGAGCAAACAAACATGGTGAAATTACACTGGAAGTTGATAATGCTATGTGGCCAACTTAGGCATTTTGTGGCACCAGATCCATTGACAAAAACTAATTTGAACTGCTTTAAAATAGGTTTTCTGTTAGACAAAGAAAGTAGAGAAAAATAAAAGATTGGGGGCATACAATTTTAACTAATATAGCAGTTGCAAATGTTAAAAGATTGCAAATTCTAAAATGTTACGCAGGATTATTTCAATTTTTTTTCAATTAAAGTTTAAGGTAAAGCATTTCAAACAGCTAAGTTATTAGGCATGAGGAAGCGGAAAGTAAGAAGAGGAACACAGTAAATACAAGTTATAGATTTATACAACTGTAGAAATATGATGATATTTGCTTATTAGAGTCTATTATAATTATTCTATATTTCCTCTTATTTATCTATACTGTAATAAAGGAAACACTGATTGCAGCCACATGTGGCTATATCTATAAAGAACCCTCTCCCCACCCCACCCCACGACAGGCCCCAGTGTGTGGTGTTCCCCTCCCTGTGTCGATGTGTTCTCATTGTTCAGCTCCGACTTATAAGTGAGAATATGCAGTGCTTGGTTTTCTGTTCCTGTGTTAGTTTGCTGAGGATAAGGGCTTCCAGCTCCACCTAAGTGCCTGCAAAGGACATGATCTTGTTCCTTTTTATGTCTGCATACTATTCTGTGGTATATATGTATACATTTCCTTTATCCATTCTGTCACTGATGGACATTTGGGTTCATTCCATGTCTTTTCTACTGTGAATAGTGCTGCAATGAACACTGATGCACATGAGTCTTTGTATAGAATGGCTTTTATTCCTTTGAGTATATACCCAGTAATGGGATTGCTGGGTCAAATGGTATTTCTTGTCCTAGATCTTTGAGGAATTGCCATACTATCTTCCACAAAATACCCAGATAATGGATTGATAGGTGCAGTAAACCGCCATGGCACACATTTACTTATGTAACAAACCTGCACAACCTCCACATGTACCCTGGATCTTAAAACAAAAATAAATTAAAAAAAAAAAAAAAAGAACAAGAATAATTCACATCATTCAGAGATCATGAATCTTCTTCAGGAACCTGGAGTTTGGACTGACTGACTTTTGGGAAGGGAAGGAGTCTATGTATCTATCTCTCTAGATATGAATGATATATGATAATAGTATATAGTAATGTGATAAATATATACATATATGTACATATAAAATAGTCAAGGATACTAAGCAAATTGTTAAAATGAAACAAAATGATTTTGTGTTTATGTTGAGAAGCCACGGAATTCAGTGGGTTAATAAGTGTTTTTCCAAGCATATTTTTATTTCCAACCTCTTTTGGTAATAACGTCTTTTGGAGAACTACCCTGCCCAATCTCATGTGGGCTGCCCCTGTTTCTACCTGCTCAAATTGTGAGTCTATGACCCAAGCTAATTAAATTGGACACTGTCTCCCATGAAAGTTAAACTTCACAAGAAAGACACACAATATAACATATTTGAAATTAGGATATTCTACTGAAAACATATTGAAGAAAATAAACATTACTTCCTTCGAAACAAGTTTTCAGCCTGCCCTTTCTTAGATTGTATTAGGATTCTCTCTTTTTTCAGCTACCCAGTTGCCTCAAATAAATTTATTTTATAAATCGTGACAAGGTCAAGAAGGTTACATTGGAGCAGTGCTCTCCACGTGGAGTCAGTGCATTCTAGAGACTGTGAGAATGTCCACTGAAATGAGGACAGAATATGCAATATCAATGTCTCTATATCTACATGTATTTTTAAGGGTTAAGGTTTGTGTATAATTAATAGAAAACTTGACACTGAAAGCCCCCTTAGTTATTATGTCAGAAGATCCTGTGTCAAATATGTCACTGATGAGAGGAATTATCTTAAAGGAAGAAAGACCTACAACTCAGAGCTTCAGAGGCTCATACTCACTATTTAGTTTGTTAGTGTTATTGGACTATCACAACTTACATATCTTAAGTTAAAGGGATTTATAGACTATCTTATCTAGTTATAACTGTATATACCCTCAGAATAATGTGTGGGTTTTTTGTTTGTGTTTTTGTTGTTGTTGTTGTTGTTGAGACAAAGTTTTCCTCTTGTTGCCCACGCTGGAGTGCAGTAGGGCGATCTCAGCTCATTGCAACCTCTGCCTCCCCGGGGGTTCAAGTGATTCTTCTGCATCAGCCTCCCAAGTAGTTGGGATTACAGGCACCCACCACGACTCTTGGCTAATTGTATTTAGTAGAAACGGGGTTTCATCTTATTAGTCAGGCTGCTCTTGAATGCCTGACATCAGGTGTTCCACCCGCCTTGGCCTCCCAAAGTGCTTAGGTTACAGGCATGCACCACTGCATCTGGCCAGAATGATGGTTTTAAACTACTCCCTTGAAGACATATCGATTGAAAAATAAAATATAAAAGCAAGTAGATAAAAATACAAAAGCATAATTGAAAGTTATACTCCTACTCTCTGCTATGTTATTAGTAATATTATTAAATATAGGTTTGTTAATTAATGATCTATTCACGTACGAGCAAAGGTTAGGTAAAAAGCATCAGGAAAAATTAGTAGAGTACTAGACACACACTTCTAGAAGGAGAGAGGCACTGAGTAGAAGGGACTCAGTTGAT
The DNA here is from genome assembly GCF_009761245.1 of Sapajus apella. NCBI lineage: Eukaryota > Metazoa > Chordata > Mammalia > Primates > Cebidae > Sapajus > Sapajus apella. The sequence goes on from NW_022436982.1 coordinate 4,337,915, forward strand.
TAACTCATTAGAGAAAATATAGGATAACCAGCTATATACAGAAAAATATAGTCCATGGATGGGCAAAGGATGAAGTATCATAAGAGAGGACATGGAAAACAGAGTTAATGCAGTCTTGAGATCAGCAAAAACATCTGAATCAAGAGCAGGAGCAAAGCAGTGATCTTTATGTTTACTGGAGGAAAGACTTTGGAATAAGATTTGCATTACAAAATGACTGTTATTCCCTTTAAGATATACCAAAAAGCCAAGTATGGAGAAAAGTTGAGAACAGTAATATCTAAGATTCAGCCTGGAATGTTTTCTTATTTATTCTAGCTAGTGTATATTTAACAGCAGCTTAGTGAGGCGAAGTTAGTAGAACATGGTCAGAATCAAACTAATGCATTATCCTTGTTCATATTTTAAGTTTGCTTTATTGAATAAAAATACATTATAAACTATTCAATATTATGATCGGATCAATTTCAGATACTATATTAAATTTCAAGATCCAACTAAAGGATCACTATTGTGAGAAAGAGTAATCATTTCCTTTGTTTTTAGAAGAATGACTGCAACTCCACAAGCTGTAGGAAATGACATTTTATGTGGTACACAAGGACAGAGCCCAAGTTTTCTCCTTTATTTTCAGCAGAAATTTCAGTAGTAAGTAAAATTAAATAATGCTATTATTTAGTTGTTTATAGAATAATAATTGTTTTTAGAAGTATCAAACTGATATGGAATAACTGGTGGAATGTATATTTCTTCAAGTTTAAATGACATTGCTTTTCATATTTTAATATATCTAAAATTAGCCTATATCTTACTATTTGATGACATATTATAGTTACACTTGGTCTGGTGATGGACATGACATACTTATTCCTTGTATGCACACAAACTTGGTTATTGTTCCTGGTCATCTAAGCAGAAAAATGGAGCTCCTCCATGTTTCAGTCACACACACACACACACACACACACACACACACACACACACACACACAGAGTTCAGAAACCTATAGGAACTTTGTTTGTTGTCTGATTACCTTCCGTTGACATCTCTTAGTAAAAGGAAAAAAACAACAACTACATACAAAAAGAAAAGGATGCCAGCAACTTAGGAAAATATACCAAACACAATCTTAAGCATTGTTTTAAAAATGCTGCATTACCAACTATCTTTATGCCCTAGAGGAAAATAATGTGCAGCAATTATAGAAATCTTACTTCAAGTCAAACTATGTTTCAGAAAACTTGAATTGGGAAGAAATTTTACGAATAACTTGACTACTTAATGTTTCTTACATTTCACTTTTACGTATGTTCAAGAGTGATATACAAGAAATATATTTGCAAAAATATGTAAAAAAAAAAAAGACACTTCTCAAAGTAAAACATAAGCAGCCAACAAACATGAAAAATGTTCTAGATTACTAATTATCAGAGAAACACAACTCAATGAGATATCATCTTACAACAGTCAGAAACACTTTTGTTAAAAAGTCAAATAACAGATGTTACTGGGAATGTGGAGGAAAGGAAACACTGTGGAGAGTATTTCAGGAATTTCTCAAAGAAATAAAATTTGAACTAGCATTTAATCCAGCAATCCCATTACTGGGTATATAACTAAAGAAAAATTGTTCTACCAGAAAGAAGCATGCTTCCATATATTCATTACAACACTATTCTTGATAGCAAACACAGGGAATCAACCCAGTTACCCATCAATGATAGATTGGATAAATAAAATGTTACAGACACACACACACACACACACACACACACACACACACACACACACACACACTGTAGAATACTATGCAGCCATGATAAAGAACAAAATCGTGTTCTTTGCAGCAATATGGGTGCAGCTGGAAACCATTATCCTAATCAAACTAAAGCAGGAACAGAAAACCATATTCTACAGATTAATACTTATAAGTAGGACCTTCGTGGAGCATGGTGGCTCATACCTATAATCTTAGCACTTTGGGAGCCCTAAGCAGGTGGATCTCTTGAGCTCAGGAGTTTGAGACCAGGCTGGGCAACATGATGAACCCTTGTCTCTAAAAGAATATATAAAAAATTTGCAGGATGTGGTGGCTCATGCGTGTAGTCCCAGCTACTCAGGAGGCTGATATGGGTGGATTGCTTCAGCCTGGGAGGTCAAGGCTGCAGTAAGCTATGACTGTACCACTGTACTCCAGTCTGGACTACAGAGCAAGATCCTGTCTCAAAAAAAAATGATAGGGAGGAGCTAAATATTGAGTGCTTATGGATATAAAATTGGGCACAGTAGACACTGGACTGGGAAGGAAGAAAGGGGGCTAAGTGTTGATAAACTACTTATTAGTTATGATGCTTACTCCCTGAGTGACAGGTTTAATAATAATACAAAACTCAGCATCATACAATATTACCTTTGTAACTAACCTGCAACTCGTATACCCCTGGTATCTAAAATAAACATTGAAAAAAATAAAATAAAGATGCAAAAATAAAAGCCTATATTAATAATAATAAAGTAACATTTTCAATTGATTAGAAAGTCCTAAGTTAGTAAAATTGTAGTGGTAACTTAAAATTGATGGTATTTTAGATGAGAATATATGCAAATTTCTACTTCTTCCCATCAGATATGATATGAAGATATCTCTTAGGAATACATCACCACTTTTCTATTACAGTGATACCCTGTTGGCATCTGGAAAATCTTTCTTGAATTCTCATTCACATTGTATTACTAAATAGGCTTTTATATTTCCATCTTCTTAGATGCTGGACTGCTGGACTGAATCCTTCATATTCCTTCTTTCCATTGTATCTTCCTTTCTGTGTTTTGATGGCAGAAGCTTGGAAAAATATATGTGAAGGTTGTAGAAATATGATTGAGCACATACATCAGAATGGTGGAATTTCAATGGAAAGAAGAATTGTACCCATTTAAGTTATAAATTATAAATATAAGGTCTTAAAAAAGAAATTCCTTAGAAAATATACTTTCTACTTTTTAAAGTAGAGAGTTGCTAAAAGTTTATATGAAAATCATCCAGCAACATCAGCAGTGTTCTCTATGTATCATAATATTCTCCAACATACATTTTATTAGAGGTTTATGTTTTAAATTTTATCTAATCTCCCTTGAGTCTATAAAAGCCCATACCATCTAACATTAAGAATGCACTAAGATTTATCGTATCTTATCAAAATTTCCATTTCAATATGCCTCATGGTAACATAATTATTATAAAATTGGAAATAATGCATGTTCAATGTACCCAAAACCATTTTACAACATCAATAGTAATAGAAATATGTGCAGAATATTTCATGCTTCTATTCTCTCTTGAGAATAACACTTTTAGTAATTTTCATATGTCATTTAGTTAACAAGACAAACAAAGTTGAGGATTTCAAGCATAATAACAGAAGTGAATGATTTTGATTGACTGGTACATTATAACTCTTATTACATACTGTGGACCCAGGATGTTCTAATAATTAGCCTGTCAAGTCAATTGTTAGTCTTCATTAAAAATGAATATAAGGGAGCAATTAATCTTACAACTTTAGCTTCATTAGGGCATTCTGTTTTTGTAGTTGGTTACAGTACAATGTCTCAATCTAAAGAATGTATCATTTTCCAATAGAAGGTTTCACCTTCATTATTTTGATTATGAATTCGAACTGCAAATGTAAGCTTATGTAATAACTTGATAAAAGTTCTGAGTTATTTATAATTTGTGTTTTGAAATTCACTATAGATATAAGACATCTTTTTCTACTCTTTTTCTTCACCTTAGCATTATGAGACTGGGGAATCAGAATGTCACACTCCTTGAAAGTTATTCTACCCTATGTGAATCATGTTTCTGAAAATGCTGACTCCCACAAAAATAGACAAGGCTCAAGGACTTTCCTATAATCCCAAGAAACATTAAAAATAAGTGAAACCCGAGTTTTTCTTACATAGCAAAGGTTAGATGAGTGACAATAAAAAAATTGCTTATTGGTAATCAGTTTCCAGCTTATACTGTGTTTTATCTTCTTATAGTGTCTGAAAACCTTCAGGTGAAACATGGCAGAGATCACAGAGATGGTATTGCTTCTGTTCTCTGTGTTCTAAAGAAATAGAGAGAAAAAATAATAATACTTAAAAATCAGTTCCTCCCTTTATTCACTGACAAATAATCCCATCACCTGGAAAATTAAAGAGAGAAAAAAGTCTGTGTATCCAGTAGATATTAAAAGAAAACATGGAACCATAGATGAACGAGCCCTGCAACGTGTGCCATTTTGTCAAACACTCCACCCTTACTCAACCTCGACTTATAAAATTCTATAGAGAAAATGTCATGTTCTCATTTGAGAATATATAAAAACTTCCACCATTACCAAAATATTACTCATAATAACCTGAAGATACTACTGCTATTGTTATGTGAGCCAACATGGTAAAACATGTTAAAGAGCATTGACGTAGATTAAACAGATCTGTTTGAGTTATGTGCCCCACTTCTCCCTAAGTTGGTTGGCCATGGGCAAAACACGTATACTTTAGCTTCATTTACCAAGTACTTTAGTTATCTTGAACAGCCATAACCAAATAGCTCACAATGCATAATTTAAATAAGAGAAATTTATTTTCTCACACTTAGGGAGGCAAAAAGTTCAAGACCAAAGTATCAGGAGGTTTGGTTTCTTCTGAAGCCTCTCTCCTTGACTTGCCAATAGCTGTCTTCTTACTGTGTATTCACATGGGTTTTTCTCTATTAGTATGTGTACTGCAGTCTCTATGGGTCCAAATGTCCTCTTTTCATAAGGCCAGTCACATTAAGACAGGAATAGTACTGGGTGGTCAGTTGCAGGAGGATAGAAAAACCTGAACAACAGCTAAAACAAGAACTAAGCAAAGAAACTACAAGACAAGAGGAAAACCAAAATAAGACAGATAAGACTGCCAAAGCCCTGGTCAAGTGACATGTCTCTGCCTCTTCCAGGCAAACCCAAATAAGGGAGAAAGGGATCAGTAACTGGGGATCTCTAAAATTGCCTCCTTTTCTGGAATACCTAGTGATTGTTCCACTCCCTCATTAAAGAAATATCCCAAAAATAGTAATACTGAGTGGTGACAGGAGATGTGGAAAATGTCAAGCAGGCATTTCACATAACAGCAAGAAAGAAGCTGTAAAAATCAGCTATAAAAATAAGGACAAGCCTGGGCTGATAAGACCCTAACCGACAGTATGTGTGCTAAGCTGGTTGAAACCGTCTAGGTCCAATGCAGTATTGGATTTAACCTATTCCCTACCCCAGACCTAATTATATGCTCATTATCATACTAAATAGCACACTAACTAGTGCCATGACAGATCTGAGCATGCCCGTATTTAATATAAAAATGGGTGGAAGCTCAATTTTAAGAAATCTCTACCCTTTTTCCTAGAAAATTTCATGATTATTCCACCCCCTAATTAGAAGAGCCCATAAAACCAGAAAAGCAAACTCCATATGCAACTCATTTTCCTGAGTATGCCCATGCTCCTGCTCTTGGGTGTGTATGTTGGCTTTGGCAATAAAAGTTTCCGGCCATTTTCTTTATTCTAACTAGTCCCTGAAATCTTTTTTGCAATGGTGTTAAGAACTTGGAACAGGAGCTGCTCCTGGGTCTGGTCAGCATCTGGAGACCCACCTAAGCCCTCAGGCAACAATAGTGGATTATGGTCCACTCTACTTGCCTCATTTTAATTTAATTACCCCTTTAAGGGCCCTATCTCCAAATACAACCCCATTTATCAGATCTAGGAATCTCTGGAGGAGTCATTAGGGTTTTTAAAAATTATATCATCACAAGCCCTCCTACTTTATGTAACTTCAAGATGGTATATAAGCTTCTGTTACTCATTGAAAAAATTGATCTTCCTTCTGAAGACTCATGTGTATATATATTAAATAAATTTGTACGCCTTTTCTCCTGTCAATCTGCCTTATGTCAGTGAATTTTCAGTAAACTCTTAAGGTGCCAAGAGCCTATGGCTCCCACAGGAATCAACAGAAAAAATGGGGCATTTAGGCCATCAGAAGATGAAAAAAACTCTAAATATTTTATTGTTAGGCAAGAGGAAGACATACTAGTCCTTCAAAGATGTTCATTAAAAGATAAAGAGCAAATGCACAAGAGGGGAGAAGATATAGTTGACTGAATGTCACAGGAACGCTAAAAACAGAATGTTAGACAGACAGCTTGCCAGGAATGCAACTGTCCCTTGATATCCTCAGGGAATTGGTTCCTGGACCTCTTGTGAACCAAAATCTGCTGATACTGAAGTCCCTGATATAAAATAGAGTACTATTTGCATACAACCTACACACATCCTGCTATATACTTTAAATAATCCCTGGATTACTTATGCATCTAGAATAAGTAAAATCTCTAAAATACCTAAAGCAATGTAAATACTACATAAATAGTTGTTATTCTATATATTTTTTAAAGTTGTTTATTGAATAGTTTTAATTCAGGGTTGGCTAAGTCTGCAGATGTAGAACATGTGGATACAGGTGACCAACTGTATTTATCCACAGGAATTAGAACAATCTGGGGTTCAGAAAGAGAACTCCAGGCATTTGAACAGCCTAATTCAGAAGAAATTGCCAAGATAAGATCACAAGCATAGGGAAATAATGGTTGCAATGGGGTAAATAAATTCATCAGTGAATAAAGAAATCAACCACTCACCCCTGTGCTGACGTTGTAGATACATTTATTTATTAATTTTTACTTTTAGAGATCTAAGCTTCATGAAGACAGGGTCCATGATTAGACCTTGCTCACTAATTATATTTACAGAACCAAAGAAAATGCCTGACACATGACAGGCTGTAAATAACTGTTCATTGATTGAAAGAATAGCCTGTCAACTAATCTGTGGTTGAATGATAAAGCTAGGAATTAAACCAAAATTGTAACTAACGTCAACACACTAGACAAAGAAAATAAGATAAATAAAAATAACATGATTATAAATGTATAAGAAATAAAAATGAAAGCAACTACACGATTAAGAAGACATTTATGCAGCCAACAAATATATGAAAAATAGCTCATCATCACTGGTCATTAGATAAATGCAAATCAAAACCACAATGAGATACCATCTCATGCCACTTAGAATGGCAATTTTTAAAAGTCAGGAAACAACAGATGGTGGAGAGGCTGTGGAGAAATAGGAATGCTTTTACACTGTTGGTGGGAGTGCAAATTATTACAGCCATTGTGGAAGACAGTGTGGCAATTTCTCAAGGATCTAGAACCAGAAATACCATTTGAATCAGCAATCCCATCATTGGGTATATACTCAAAGGATTATAAATCATTCTAATATAAATACACATATGTTAATTGTAGCACAATTTACAATAGAAAAGACTTGGAACCAACTAAATGCCCATCATTGACAGACTGAATAAAGAAAATGTGGCACATATACACCTTGGAATATTATGCAGCCATAAAAAAGAAGTTCATGTCTTTTACAAGGACATAGATGAAGATGGAAACCATGATTCTTGGCAAACTAACACAGGAACAGAAAACCAAACATATTCTCACTCATAAGTGGGTGTTGAACAATGAGAACACATGGATAAAGGGAGGGAAACATCACACACTGGGGCTGGTTGGGGTATGGTGGGCAAGGAAGGGAGCATTAGTACAAATACCTAATGCATGTGGGGCTTAAAATCTACATGACAGGCTGATAGGTACAGCAAACTACCATGGCACATGTATACCTATGCAACAAACCTGCATGTTCTACACATGTATCCCAGAACTTAAAGTAAAAATTTTTTTAAAAAGAATGCTGTGTCCCAAGTTGTCAATGTCATCATCATTCAAACATATGTTTGCTAGCTTTCACAGTATTTTTCAGGCTGAGTATTTTTTCTTATCTTAGCTGTTTATTCTTCCTTCACCAAACATATGTGCACAGATATCCATATTATCATGAATTTTGGTCAACATTTCTAGCAGTTGTTGAAAATGATGTCTGTGTTTTAGGAAACATCTTATAAATTTGAGTTGTGCAACCCTAAGGGAGAAGTTGGAAAACTTACTGTTTTGGCTTTCTTTATAGCTAATAGAGTGTAGACATGGAAATTAAGTTCTGTCAATCAAGTGTGCCTATCTGGGACTTTACTTGGGAAAGGAGGAACAAAATTGGGTGAGGATGAAGGTGGAGGTATGCAGCTTACAAGCACAACACAGTGAGGGTCTTATGCGTGGTGACAAGCACCAATGATGCCTGTTGCATGCCTGAGTCTTTGCTGGTGCATTTCTATGATATAGTTGGGAGACTTTTGGCTGCATAGCCTCTAAGCCTGAATCTCTAGCAGTCACAAATATCCTTTGAGCTACATGATTCAGCTACAATGGTTTCTATTATTAGCAACGATTAGTGACCGAGACAGTGTCCCTCAAAGGTCTATCCATGAACTTTATCACAGATTCAACTAAAACCCGGAAGTTAATAGCCACCAAATAGTTTTTTTTTTTCCTCTATTAGAAAAAAAGACATTTATGTTTCAGACTGTATTTTCCCTTGTTTATTGGACACCTCCACCATGATATTTACCACAAATACTCAAATTAAATACACTTAAAACTCATTATCTCACACCCAGAGTCAGATGTATATTATCAGTCAGATTAAACAAGTATCTATTCTATTGAGTTTTTTTTCTTCATTATTTCTAGGCATGATTGAGTTTGGTCTGAATTTCATTATATCTTTTATATCTGTTCCATCCAACAGAAATTTCTGCAATGATGAAAATGTTCTTAGTCTTTGCTGTCCAAAATGGTAGCTACTACATATATGTAGCTATTGATACTTGAAATGTGGTTGTTGCAGCTCACAAAATGAATTTAAACAGCTAGCTATAGGTGGCTAGTAGCTGCCTATTGAACAATATGGTTCTATATCACGTTCTTCACCTTTGGTTTAATTTGTGGATATATCAAATCATATTTTATACAAATTCTACTTCTACAAGTTTTCACAATAGAATGAAGCTGAATGTGTATTACATTCTGTAAGCCAGAATTTTTATACTAATAATTCTTTGGGTATTAACCAATTATACAACCACCTAAGTGTCATGTCTATAAAGTGTGCCAAATAAGAAAGAATTAATAAGCTCTCCGAAGTCAAGAGCTATGACATACGCATTAGCAGAATTGATCATCAGAACCCACCAAGTATATCGACTTTGTATTGAGTCAGAAAACAGATGTTTACTTTGCTTCTGGAGAAATTTGTACAGTCCCTGTCTAAAATATATTTGCTGGTACATTCCAAAGCTGGAACTTATCCATTTTTTTAACATAGTTTAAGTAGCAGAGTTTCTTGGTTCAGGCACTGGGGGCAAATTATACATTGTGCTTACTTGGAACACCTGGATCAGCTATTTTTAATTAATTGCACTATTGAAAACAGTTGGAAATTTAGCTAAACAAGCAATTTGGAGTTTTTTTTTCCTCTAAATTGACCAAATTTACATATGCTTTATTATTCTATAGACAGGAGTTTGGCAAATTTTCTCTAAAGGGTGGGAATGAAAATATTTTATGCTTTGTGGGTCAAAAGGCAAGATTGAGAACATTAAATAAGCACTTCTATAAACATTAAGTAAGAGCCATTTTCAGCTTGTAGGCCATATGAAAATGAGGACAGATATTGCCCGCAGGCCATGGGTTCTCAATCCCTCTATTGTCTCTGAATTAATAGTAAACACAATTGTAGTTACTATTAATTATGTAATCATTATCCTTAAATATGTAGTCATTATACTTAAAAGTTTTAGTAATTATTCATCTCTGATTTTACATTTATAATTCTAGAGGAACTTGGTACATTTTAAATGCCTTGACAAGAGTTCAGGTTCATCAGGCATAGTTAATGAAATGTGTATCATGTGCTCAATGCTGCAAATATTTTAAACAGCTCAGTATATATTAAATTTTTTCTTTTTTCTTTTTTTTTCTTTTTTTTTTGAGATGAAGTCTCACTCTGTCACCCAGGCTGGAGTGCAGTGGTGTAATCTTGGCTCACTGCAACCTCTGCTTCCTGGATCAAGCGATTCTTCTGCCTCAGTGTCCCAAGTAGCTGAGTCTACAGGTGTGTGCCCTCATGCCTGGCTGTTTATATTTTTAGTAGACACAGTGTTTCACTGTGTTAGCCAGGATTAGACCGATCTCCTGACCTTGTGATCTGCACACTGTGGCCTCCCAAAGTGCTGGGATTGCAGGCTTGAGCCAATGCACCCTATTTATAGGAAATGAGAAGCCAGTTCAAAATTTTAAAAGACCATAAAAGTCTCTAATTTTTTAAAAAAACTTAGTATTCATATTTAAGAAACTGACCACTGCATATTATTTGGAAATGAGAAGTAAGATTACAATGAAATACAGGGCCTACTTTCATTCCATCTAATCCCTGATTTTTACATTTAAAGGCAAATATTTTCAGTTTAAAAAAACTGTTACTTGAGAAACTTTCTTGCTGCTGCTCACTTCAAGATTTTTTATTTCTTAAAATAGGATGTGAGAATTTAGCATTCATCGTTCCCCACCCCCACCAAGCACTTGCAAATACATATGTTTTTGCTTCTTCACTCTGTATGTAAGAATAACTATGGTTGAATTAACACAGTCTGTTTAACACCTCATCTTTTATCCATGTCTTTTAATGTCTCTATCATATGCCACGGTGTCATTCATTCTCCCTGTATATTCAACATTCTGCAACATTTCCCTTGATCTATGCCCATTGATGGGTTTAAATACATTGTAACCAACTCAAGTTCAGCTGGTTGCCACTGGGATATCAGAACATGAGAAACAAGGTGTGGTGAAAAAGAAGCAACTTTATTCAAGTGCTACTACTTGGGAAATGGCCAGGCTCATGCTTCTGAAAGACCATTTCATATTAGGGGCTGAGTAAGGGACTGAACAAGGGAAACTCATTATGAGAACTATGAGGGAGTAGTGCAGAGTACAGGGAAGGTCTAAGTGTCCTGTCCAAAGGCTACCTTGAGTTATTGTCCACTTGAGGTGCAAGTTAGTGCAATCTCAACAGTAGCAGGACTGTACTTTAACTAACTGCCTTGAGGTAATTTCTAGATGGGAAGGATTCTACAGCTGAGTCTCCATGGCAGGCTCTTTTCAAGAATAGTCCTTGGAATTTCCAAGCAAGCACAATTCTAGATAAACTAGCACAGTGCAAGGAATATCCAGTGGGAAGAGAGGAAAACAAAGTTTTAAAGTAAATTTCAAGGCTAAGACTAGAAAGAAAAAAAAAATTAATGAATTTTGAGGCCAAACTATTCGTTTACCACTCCCCACTGTCAAATTCCATTCCATTTCTATGGAGAGCAGTCAACACAGTCACTCTGGCTACTTCCTGCTTAAAAGGGGCACAGTTACAGGACACCAGAATGGAATCCGTACATTTGGAATAGGAAATAATTCCTACTTCCCAAACTCAGAGTAGGAATTTGCTGGAATATTAAGGTATGAGGAACTAGGAGCTTTTGAGAAAATCTATTTTGTATCCCCATGCAAAGCATACAATAGCCATGAAGTCCATAGCAGCTGAAGAGGCCAATGAGCAGAACAGCAATCATGCTGTATATAAAAGTCTTCTATGCATTAAGAGTGGATAAACCATGATGTTACAGGGTCCTGGGAGAGGGGGTCTGCAGCATAAACATGAGTATCCAATGCATTCATAGCTTAGATTATGAGAATAATCTGGTATATATATAAATCTGTGTGTGTGTGTGTATATGTGTGTGTGTGTGTGTGTATATATATATATACACATGTGTGTGTGTATACACACACATATATGTGTATATATATGTATATATATATGTGTGTGTATATATACACATATATATGTGTGTATATATGTGTGTATATACACACACACATGTGTATATATGTGTATCTATACACACACATGTGTATATATGTGTATACACACATATGTGTATATATGTGTGTATACACACACACACACACACACACACACACATATTTAGTCTTAATGCACAGTGCTACCTTGGGCCCCAGAATATTTAAAGCCTTGTGGGTTCAATCTGCCTATAGGGCATTACCTAAGTGGATATTGCCCTATTCCATTTCTAGGGCTATTCTGGCCAAACTGGGTGCCCCGTTGGTTCATGGAGGGACATATCATTTCAGTTCGTTCATTGTATTGGAATAGGGCTGTTACTACCCCTTCTAGGTCTAGGGCCTTGTATTGCAGCACCAAGGTAGCTTGGTCTGGCACAGTGGTTGACACTAGGTCCCTGTGTGGTGGTGTCAAGGCATCTTGGGCCAAGCAGTCAGTGCAGACATTGAAAGCCTTACTGGGGCAGTCATAAAAGTAGCTGGGACAGCAGCCACACCACCAGGGTCACTGTCAGAACCACTGTTGGAGCTACTGCCAGGGGTACTGGTGGAGCAGTGGCCACAGCCATGTCATCAAATGTTGAGGCTGAAGCAATGGCCAGAGAAGTCCCTGAGGAAACAGCTAAAGTGGCAGCTGGAACAGCAACTGGGAAAGCAGCCAGAGTGGCAGCCACTGAAGCCAGAGCCAAAGAGGGCAGGTTCAGAACATTTAGGAGGCTTGTTTCATCACTGTCTAGGAACCCACTGTCCTGGGTTCCACTATCAGGTTTGAGAAAAGCTTTGTTTGTCCTTACTTTTTTCAGTCAGCAGTTGATTTCCCCCTTAACCTGAGTCCTAGTTATGCAGTAAGATAAAAGCCTCAACATAGGGCACCTCTTCCCATTTTCCAAACCCTCTGACAGAACAATTCCAGCTGTGATAGTGTATAATATTGGGTGATATCATTCACATGCCAAATTTTATCATCATCCAATTTGTACAGATGCCAAATAGTGTTACAATAAAAATTATTTTCTTTTTAGACATGGGCTTATAGCTACAGACTCTCCAATTAGCCAAGATGTGCCCCAGGGGGATGTCATGTGGAATAGAAACACTGCCACCAATTTTATGTCTGTATAGAGCATTTCACATGATCAGAGGTCCAGGGGTAAGATAAGCTCCCTTGGGCTGGGGATAATGTCACCCCCAGTCCCAGTAGGCTTGCTCACATAAGTCTCTCTACACAGCTATGACAGTCAGTGATGTCAAGGAAAGAGTTCTTCATGTGGGCCAGGAGCTAATAACAGTCTGTATCACTTTCTCTATCTCTTCAGCTTTCTACCGAGTCCAAGTTCTACTAACCCACTGACCATAACAAATAGAAATGGAGCAATAACCACCAAAGCAGATAAAAAGAGCAAACAAGTTAGAGTGAGGATTATGAAAGGACTGAACCCAGGTACCATTGATATTATTTTCACATAAGCAGCACAGAAATCAATTAGCAGTGTGGCAGGCTCATCTAGAAAAGTTCACAAGCTTCCTCTCCCCCGAAGTCTCAATATGAATATCTAAAATTTTGGATATTGGTTAGCCTAGAATTTATTATTAGAAAGAGTGGCAGAATCAGTAGCCCAGGATAATAAATTCTGCCTTTTTCCTGGAAGGGAAATGCTGTATCTTGCTGCCTTCTGACAACCAGATGGACCTGATCTTTTTAGTTAGTGGGGCCCTGCTCTGCAGATGGACTAGATTGGAAACTGTGCTGAACAGCCTTGGAGACAGGGATAACATTAAACACAGACACAGAGGAATTCTATTGCAGACAAACTATTCTGAATCAATTTCCCAAGAGAGGAGACTGGAGAAAAGTTCTGCAATCATATCTCAAACCCAGTAGGCACCGTGGAATGACCAGTGTTAGGTTCAGACAGCACCACAGATGATGTATAATAGGTCCAGATGGCTAGAGAGCCTACCAGTAGTCAGAGGATTTCTGGGTGCCTTTGGTTGACTTACAAAGTTCTTTAAGCCCATCACCTTCCCAGATGCTGCTTTCATTACACCAACAAAGAATCACAGACAGCTGATGCCATGGGAAAGGGGGAGAATCAAATGTGAAAATTTCTAAGGTAAAAGCATCCTCAGCAGCTGCTGCGAGGCCCCTGGAGTTCCAGGCTGTGGGGTCACCCAGTCACAAGCAGCTAGCCTTTTTAAGTAGCCATTGTCTTGTCCAGTAGTGTGAAGAGTCTAGTGCACTGCATGGCTAATAACTGTACTCATTGGAAACCAGATAGACAGGAAGGCCGTTTGAAACACACAGCTTCTACCACAGGGCACCAAGTTTGTAACTGATTCAAGTTCAGCTGCTTAATGCTATAAAGTCAGACCCCAGAAGTGAGATGGGAAGCAGCTTTATTCAAGTGCTAGTAGTTGGGAAATGGTCAGGCTCATGCCTCTGGAAGACCATTATATGTTTGGGGCTGGGTAAGGGGTTTAAGAAAGGAAACTTGGTATGAGAAAAGTGCAGGAATAGCGCAGGCTATGGACTCTATATGACTTCGTGCAATGGCTCTTTTGAGCTGTGGTTTACATGAACTGTGGGATGGTGCATCTCGATAGTGGCCAGTTGTAAATTAACATCCTTGAGATAATCTCTGGATGGGGAGGAATTCACAGTTCAGTTACCACATCTGGTTCACGTCAAGATTAGTCCCTGGAATTTCCAAGCAAGCACATAATTAGACAAACTAGCACAGCATAATAGGTTTCCAGTGAGAAGGGTGGGAAACAACAAGTTTCAAAGTCTATTTGAAAAAATAAAAAACTAGAAAGAGGAAATAAGTTTTAAAATGCATTATGAAACGAAGTTATTCGGTTACAACATTATATTGTTTTCCCTAATATAAGTATATGTTAAAATCTGATAAAGGTCAATTCCCTATCTTGTGTGTGTGTGTGTTTTTCACAACTGCCTTGGCTCTTCATAGGCATTTGGTGATATTTTTACCATTAAAATGATATTTTCATATACTGAGTATTCAAATCTACAAATGCACTAGTTTGCTCTATTTAGGTTACCTTTTCTGTCCATAAAAGAATTCAAAAGGTATTGAAAATCTGTTAAAATTTAATGTTTTATATCAAATTTTTGGTACTTAAGAATGAAATACGTTTTATATGATTCTAAAAATGTCTTATAGTTGGTGTATCACAAAGCCATAATTATTGAATATTAGTTATGTTTCAACAATCATGATAAAATTTTCTTATTATATTCTTGCAGTTTATTTTTGGATTGATTTCCCCTGAAGATACTCGTGTTAACTTTAAATAATACAGATTTTATTTCTTTTTTTCCAATTTATATATCTTACTGCAATGCTGATCTCTATTACTATGACATAAAGGAGAAGGAAGACTTCCTTCTTTTTGACTTTAATGGCAGCATGAGTTTTACCATAGATATCTTAATATTATTTTATAAAATTAAGAGTGTTTTCTGCTATTCTGATATAGTTGAAAGTTTTGTTTAATTTTGTTTGCTTATCTAAATTATGAATGAATGTTAAATTGTATTATCTGTTGAAAGGTACAGGTTATATCCTTTA
Organism: Sapajus apella; assembly: GCF_009761245.1. Lineage (NCBI taxonomy): Eukaryota > Metazoa > Chordata > Mammalia > Primates > Cebidae > Sapajus > Sapajus apella. The sequence continues at coordinate 4,353,478 of NW_022436982.1, forward strand.
AGCTATTGACTTAATAGATTACATTGATTGAATTTTGATAGAATTCTATGCTTTACATTCCCAGAATAAAATTTACTTGATCATGTATAATACAGTCAATATATATTTATTACAGAGTTATTAGATTTGATTTGTAAATATCTAACTATTTAATTAAAAAAATCCATATTCGAATGGGAATTAAATTTTGATATGTAAATCTTGGCATGTTTCTCATATTAAGATTTCCTGGCCGGGTGCAGTGGCTCACGCCTGTAATCCCAGCACTTTGGGAGGCCGAGGGTGGATCACGAGGTCAAGAGCTCGAGACCATCCTGGTCAACATGGTGAAACCCCGTCTCTACTAAAAATACAAAAATTAGCTGGGCATGCCTGTAATCCCAGCTACTCACGAGGCTGAGGCAGGAGAATTGCCTGAACCCAGGAGGCGGAGGTTGCGGTGAGCGGAGATCGCGCCATTGCACTCCAGCCTGGGTAACAAAAGCGAAACTCCGTCTCAAAAAAAAAACAAACAAACAAAAAAAAGATTTCCTTTTTAAACTCCTTACCTAGGCCCAAATATTATTGGTATATGTTCTTCAAGATATACCAACATTTTACTCTACATGAAGTAAGGAAAGGATCCAATTTGAATCTTCTTCACAGGTCTAGTTATCTCAGCACCATTTATTCAGTGGTGAATCCTTTCCCCATTGCTTGTTTTTGTTAGGCTTGTCAAATATCAGATAGTTGTAGGCGTGTGATCTTATTTCTAGGTTCTATATTCTGTTCCATTCGTTATATGTCTGCTACTTTTTAACCAGTACCATGCTGTTTTGGTTACTGTAGCCCTGTAGCATAGTTTGAGGTCAGGTAGCATGATGCCTCCAGCCCTTTTCTTTTTGCTTAGGATTGCTTTGGCTATTCGGGCTCTTTTTTGGTTCCATATGAGTTTTAAAATAGTTTTTTTTTCTAGTTCTGAGAAGAATCTCAATGATAGTTTAATAAGAATGGCACTGAATCTATAAATTGCTTTTGGCAGTATGGTCATTTGTATAATATTATTTTTTTCCTATCCATGAGCATGAAATGATTTTGCATTTTGTTGGTATCCTGATTTCTTCAAGTAGTGTTTTATAGTTCTCCTTGCAGAAATATTTCATCTCCCTACTTAGATGTATTCCTAGGTGTTTTATTCTTTTTATGGCAATTGTGAATGAGAGTACATTCCTGATTTGGCTCTTGGCTTAACTGTTGTTGTTGTTGTATAGGAATGCTAATAATTTTTGGATATTGGTTTTGTATCCTGAGACTGAAGTTATTTTTTTTTTGAGACTGAAATTATTTATCAGCAAAAAAAGCTTTTAAGATGACACTATATGTTTTCCTATATATAGGATCATGTCGTCTGCAAACAGGGATAGTTTGACTTCCTCTCTTCCTGTCTGGATATCCTATATTTCATCTTGCCTGATTGCCCTGACCAGGTCTTTCAATATTATGTTAAATAGGAGTAATAAGAGAGAGCACCCTTGTTTTGCACTAGTTTTCAAGTGGAATGCTTCCAGCTTTTACTCATTCAGTATAATGTAAGCTGTGCATTTTTAATAGATGACTATTATTATTTTGAGGTATGCTCCTTCAATAGTTTATTGACAGTTTTTAATATAAATCGGTGTTGAATTTTACTGAAAGCCTTTTCTGCATCTATTGAGATAATCATGTGGTTTTTGTCTTCAGTTCTATTTATATAATGAATCACAGTTATTGATTTGCATATGTTGAACTAACCTTGTATTCTGGGATGAAGTCTACTTAATTGTGGTGGATAAGCTTTCCAACGTGCTGATGGATTCAGTTTGCCAGTATTTGGTTGAGAATTTTTACACTGATGTTCATCAAGGATGTTGGCCTGAAATTTTCATTTTTTTCCCCTGTATCTCTGCCAGGTTTGGGTATTAGGTTGATGCTGGCCTCATAGAATAAGAAGTCCATCCTTTTTAATTTTTTGGAATACTTTCAACCAGAATGGTACCAGCTCTTCTTTCTACATCTAGTAGAATTCAGCTGTAAATCCATTTGGTTTTGGGCTTTTTTTCCAGCTGGCAGGCTATTTATTACTGAGTTGATTTCAGAGCTTGTTGTTCATCTGTTCAGGAACTCAATTTCTTCCTGGTTCAGTCTTGGGAGGGTAATTGTGTCCAATAATTTATCAATTTTTTAAGATTATCTAGTTTACATGCCAAGAGGTTTTCATAATATTCTCTGATAGTGATATTTCTGTGGAATCAGTGGTAATATTCCCCTTGTCATTTTTCATTGTTTACTTGAATCTTCTCTCTTTTCTTCTTTATTAATTTAGCTAGCAGCTTTTCTAATCTATTAACTTTTTCAAAAAAGATGATCCTTTTTTTTTCAAAAAAGGAGATCCTAGCTGATCTTTTGAATGGTTTTTCATGTCTCAATCTCCTTCAGTTCAGCTCTGATTTTGATTATTTCTTTTCTTCCACTAGCTTTGGATTTATTTGTTCTTGGTTCTTTAGTTGTTTTAGTGTGATATTATGTTGCTAACTTGAAATCTTTCTAACTTTTTAATGTGGGCATTTAGCGCTATAAATTTCCCTTTTAACACTGCCTTAGCTGTGTCCCAGACAGTCTGGTATGTTGTACACTTGTCTTCAATAGTTTCAAAAAACTTCTTGATTTCTGACTTAATTTCATTATTTCTCTAAAAGTCATTCAGGAGCAGGTTATTCAATTTCCATGTAATTGTATGGGTTTGAGTAAATTTCTTTGTTTTTGTTGCTAATTTGATTGTGTCATGGTCTTAGAGACTGTTTGTTATGATTTCAGTTCTTTTGCATTTGATGAGGAATGTTTTCCTTCCAATGATGTGATTAATTTTAGAGTATGTACCATAAAACCATGAGAAGAATGTATAGTCTGTTGGTTTGGGGTGGAGAGTTCTGGAGAGGTCTATCAAGTCCATTTGATTGATACAGTGCTGAGTTTAGGTCCTGAATATCTTTGTTAATTTTCTGTCTTAATGATGTAATATTTCCAACGAATGTTAAAGTTTCCCCCTATTATTGTGTGGGAGTCCAAGTCTCTTTGTAGGTTTCCAAGAACCTGCTTTATGAAAATGGGTGCTCCGGTGTTGGGTGCTTATATATTTAGCATAGTTAGCTCTTCTTGTTGAATCGAACACTTTACCAATAGATAATGCCATTCTGCATCTTTTTTGATCTTTGTTGGTTTCAAATCTGTGCCTGCTTTTTTTGTTGTTGTTCATTTGCTTGGTAGATTTTTCTACACCCCTTTGTTTTGTGCCTATGTGTGCCACTCCATGTAAGATGGGTCTTAGTTCTTTATCCATCTTGCCACTCTGTGTCTTTTAATTAGGCATTAAACTCATTTATATTCAAGATTAGTATTGATATATACTGATTTCATCCTGTCATCATAGTGTTAGCTGGTTATTTTGCAGACTTGTTTATGTGATTGCTTTATAGTGTACTGCTTTCTGTACTTCAGTGGTGTTTGTTTGTTTGTAGTGGCTGGTAGTGGTCTTTACTTTCCATATTTAATGCTTAATTTAGGAGCTCTTGTAAAGCAGGTCTGATGGTAACAAATTTCCCATGCATTTGCTTTAACAAAAATATTTTCTTTTCTTATGAAGCTTAGTGTGATCAGATATGAAATTATGGGTTGGAATTTCTTCTTTTAAAAGAATGTTGAATATTGACCCTCAAATCTCTTCCCTCTTGTAGGGTTTCAGCTGAGAGGTCTACTGTTAGTTCGATAAGCTTCTTTTGGTGGGTGACTTCCCCTCTCTCTGTAGCTTCCTTTAACATTTTTTTCTTTCATTTCATCCTTGAAGACTATAATGGCTATATGTCTTAGGGATGACCTTCTTGTGAAGTATCATAGTGGGGTTTCCTGCATTTTCTTAATTTGAATGTTGGCACCTCTAGCTAGTCTGAGAAAGTTCTCATGGATGATATCCTGACATATATTTTTGAAGTTGGTTTCATTCTCTCATCTCTTTTAGGTACACTAATCAGTTGTAGATTCATTCTCTATACATAATCCGATATTTTTCAGATCTTTTTTTATTTATTTTTATTCTTTTTTCTCTATTCTTGCCTGACTTTCTTATTTCAGAAAACCAGTTTTCTAGCTCTGATGTTTTTTTATCTACTTCGTATATTCTATTAATGCTTGTGATTGAATTATGAAATTCTTCTACTGTGTTTTTTAGCTCTACCAGGTCAATTACATTCTTTTCTATACTGCCTATTTTGTCTGTGTGTTCCTGCATTGTTTTATTATAATTTTTAGCTACCTTACATTGGGTTACAACATACCCCTGTACCTCACTGAATTTTATTCCTATCCATTTGCTGAATTCTATTGCTGTCATTTCAGCCATCTCAGCCCAGTTTAGAACGCTTGCTAGAGAGGTAATCCTGTTGTTTGGAGGAAAAAAGGCACTTTGGCTTTTGCATTTTTAGTATTATTTAACTGATTTTTTTTTTCTCATCTATGTGTGCTTGTCTACCTTCAATCATTGAGCTTGCTTACCTTTGGTTGGTTTTTGGTTGTTGTTTTTGTCCTATTTGATGACCTTGGGAGTTTGATCATGGTATAAGGTGGATTTAGCTGACTGTCTTCATTTCTGGAAGATTTTAGGGGCCAATGTTCAGCTTTCAACTCCTGGACAATGTGCTGTAATGGACTTGTATTGGACCCTGACATTATTCTCTGGCTTCTAGAGGTTTGGATGACACTGTGCTGGAAGGAAGTTGAGGTGTGGCGGTTGTGGCAGAGTGTTAGTGGATGGTGGGGTGCCTGCCTCCATGTGGGCACTCACCATAGTGGCAGAGGAAATGCAACTGGGTAAGGTAGGGAGCCCCTGATGGAGAATTGTGCACAGCCACACTGGAGATAGTGTTGACTTGGGGGTGTGACACTACAGGGCACAGGTCCTGGTGGCTTTACTGTACCTGGGAAGCAGGAGTGATTGCTCAGGTTGGGAGAGAATCACTGTTCTTTGCTCATTGTTAGCACAAGGACTGTGCACTAGTGAGTGTGGGGTTTGCTGGCTTTATTGCCACCAAGGCTTCATCTGCAATGTCAGTGGTCATGAGGAGGTGAAGGCAGACTGCTCTCCTGTGTTCCTGCAGGTAAGAAAAGCAAAACCCATCCACCTGTGCAGATACATGCCAGCAAAGCAATGTGGAGATACTGTGAGACCTGGGGAAGATGCAGGATGGGGAGGGAGTGGGCAAGCTGGTGCATGGCTGTAGGGGCCGCCTCACTGGAGCTCTCCACCAGTCAGGCATGGTCCACTAGAACAGAAGCTATGGTATGGGCTGCCAGGGTACCCAAGACTGCCCAGCAAGCATGTTTGGCCAGGCTTGTGCCCTAGGAGAGGACAGCAGACCAAGGGGTGCTCAAGTCAAACCAGCCCCATCTGATGGGCAAGACTGCCCTCCAGAGATAAAATCCCACAGATCCCCTAGGGCTAAAGTCTGTATGGGAAGAAATAGAACCTAGGGCGATGGCTGAACCTGGCCATGTTCTAGTACCAGTGCTTCTACACTGAACCTTCTGGGCTCCATATCAGCTACATTGCTGTCCTTACCACTGGCCTCTGGAATCCCAGCAGGAGGGATTCCTAAGTGTCTGTGGTAGTCAAGGGTTCCCTCTAGCTGGAGTTCCAGAGGCCATGGTGAGAGCAGGTTGTTTCTTGCCAATTTAACTCAGCCATTCTCCTGGAGCTGCTGCGGTTCAGAGTCCCATTGCTCTGTAGCCATGTGCAGGGTTCCCAGCTTTCTCTCCTTTCACCCCAGCTTATGTGTCTTCCCTTTGTCCACTCTAGGTACCTTCCCTCTGAAGATCCGTTGAAAGGACACCCATGTTTTGGTGGGTGGGGTTGCACCTGGCTGGTTGTTCATCTTGTCCTCTCCCCCATGTTCTAATCTTTTGCATGTTCTAGATTTAATTTAAAACAACATATGATTTCTGTTTGTTGGACTCAGCATTGTAAATTGATGTCTGTGTACTTTTATTGATAACTATCAATATTTTGTTTGTTATCAGGACAATTATTCCTTATAGTTTTCAGAACCTAATTTGTTTTAAAATCATTTTGAGGTCACAGTTGATGTTAATTTTTGATGTCTTAGTTTCTCAGGAGGTTTTGAATTTAATCAGCAGGATCTAATTCCGTGGAAAGATTTTCTTGTGAAATTTTCTCCTCAATGTTTCTACTTACCTTTCCTCTTTAGAGACTTTGTGGGCACTCCCTGTGGATGACTTTTCAGACTCAGATATTCAATTAGTGGCTAGAAGCTCCTGTCTCAGTTATATTGATAATATTCCAGTTCCAGTTATACAACCAAGGGGTGTCTTGACCCAAGCTCCATCTGCAATGATTTCTTGTGCTACCACAAGCACGCTGACTGATACAAGCTACAGTTCGGGCAACATTTCCAACATTTTAAGGCTCCTTGACTCGTTCAGTGAGTCTAACTGCAGTTCTCTGTCATTCATGAAGTTGTTTTGATTCCTTCTACCCTGAAAGCATCTGTGTTTCTCAAATGCCTTGCCCCTCCATTCCCAGCATTTATAGTCCATGAAAAAGTTTATTTTTATAGAGCTGTATTGTTTTACTTTTTAAAGTTATAATTTATTTGAACATTTTTACTGTAATTCTCATTGCTTAGTTGTGAGCAGGGAAAAATTCCCAGTATAACGTTCATGTCCTCAACTAGATCCAATGCCTTTAACAAGTGTTTCAAAATTTATTGAAAACAGACATGAACAACTTTTATCTTTGAATTGCATTCCTTTGCAGATGAACAGTTCTTCTATTTAGCTTTCCTATAATTTCGCTGCACTAGTTAGAGTCCTCTTTCTATAAAAGACAGATGCAGTGATTTGAATGGTTATTCTGTAAATATCTACCATAAACAATGTGTCAACTGGTACACAATGTCAGTGAAATGGTCTCTTACCTTCAAAGCAGGTTGTGCATAAAGAATGTGTGGATCTACCCTGCTTTCTTTTTCTTTCTTTTCTTTTCTTTTTTTTCTTTTTTTTTT